>NC_134801.1:46140481-46155481 GCF_046742065.1 Oratosquilla oratoria
AATAATATATAAGTAGGAGTCTATTCTTTCTGCTAAGTCATTCATTATAAAAGAAACAGAGACAGGGTTATTACTAATCCCAGTGGGACTTCTCGTATGCGTACGTGTGTATGTGTGTGCGCGCATGTGTGCGTATATCCGTGCGGATATGTGTATCTATTTGTGCATCCCCATGTGCATGTACGTGTGTATGTGTGCGTATATACATATATGAGCATGTGCGCGTGTGTATATATATTTGTGTTTACCTGTATACAGGTGTGTACCTGTTTATGCATATTTTGCAAGCGCGCGTGCTTGTGTGTATTTGTGTGTGTGTGTGTGTGTGTGTGAGAACAGGTATACACGTTTTCTAAATGCATATATGTATTTACTCATTCCACAAGAATCATGAGCTAGCGAGCACAGTAATGAAACCCAATCTCAAGAACATCACGAAAGAAATGATACGAGCGCGGGTTGGAAAAGGGAACCTCACCCCCCCACAAGAAAGTACGCTTCATTGCCTATTTGTCATGCACTATGAAACCAGTAACTCCAACTGCCTCCACTCAGAAACTTTTCCCACCCTCCGCTCCAACCAGACCGGGATGGAAACTGAGTTGAAAACAATCGTTGTTTGTATTACTCAAGAACGTTGTTGGTATCCTCATCTTGAATAAACGGAATCATTAGATCAATAATAGTTGATAGGAGAACTGGGCAAACATTCTCTGTATCCTACTCTGCATGTTGCGGAAGGAAGAAAAGGTTGGGGAGATGTTACGAGTGGAGGAAAGAGGAGGAGGAAAGAGGAGGTATGGAAAGAAGGAGAGAAGAAAGAGAGGAAGACCTAATCAGGATAGGGAGGATGGAAACCGGTAAGGATCGCTCGAGCGACGGGGGTTGTAGGAGGGAGATGGAGAAATAGAGGAGGTGATTTTGGGGTCTCCTGGTGTATGTACATAAGGTTTGATGCGGCTCAAGAGACTCTAAAGTATAAGATGGAGACAGATATGGGGAACATATCATCCTACTACTCGAGATTTCAGCTTTTTGCAGTCTTCACGATAAAGTTTTTTTTCTATTAATCTATCTTTCTTTTTATTAACTTATATATATATTTTTTTCAGAATTTCTTCGTTCATAGGGTTGTATTTTGAGCCCAATAGTAACGTGACTTACAATGAAACTACATTTTTTTTTAAGATTAACGCAATCTTAATTTCAGAGTCCCTTTTCGTAACGAAAAATGAGGCTGCTCGATCTACAGAAATCCGTGCCATCAATGACAGCAAAATAAACATCATACGTCGCTCGTCTCTTGTACGTTCGGGCTTGTTTCGTGACGTGTCACCGAGATAACGGCTGTCTTTAGTTGCCCTTGTCGTCCTCGTCAAGTAGTAGGAGGGAGGAGGGAGAGAACATAGATAGAAGAGGAGGAGCGAGGAGGAGTACGCGAGGTGAGAGGAGGAGGCGGAGGAGGAAGGGAAGAGGAAAAACGAGCGTAGTAGGAGTAAAGCTCGAAGAAGGAGGAGGAGGAGAAGAGAATGAAGGAGAGAGAGGCGAAAACGAATGAGAAGACAGGAGGGCATAAAGGGAGGAGGAGAAGGAAATGGACGGGAGAAGGAGAAGGAGCGAGGAGAGAGGACAGGCGGAAAGAGAAGGACCAAATGGAAGAAGAGAAGAGGAACGAAGAGAGAGGATGGAGGAGGAAGAGAAGGAGAAGGAGGTACGGCGAGAGGAATAGAGCCTTACAGCCAATCATAGTCACTGAAACTTATTAAATAAAGAAAGCCACGAGCATGTAGAGGTTCCTCATACAGGCGACTTTGATACGAGAAGACAAATATAACGAAGACGGGTAATAAGAGGAAGAAATCACTAAGTGACGACGGAGAAGGAGGAACCACTCAAAGACGAAGGAGTGGGGTGGAATGGAAGGAATAAAGAGGAACCGCGCAGAGGCGACGGCGATGCAGAAGATGGCGATGACGAAGGAGGGGTAATGCGACTTTGGACCGGCCACAATTCGCGGGCACCGTCACGCTCTGCAACCCCGGAGGCATCGGCGACGTTCATTTGTTTCGCGCGGTAGAGACCTTCCCTCATCTCGCATAACCCTTGGGGAACAAGAGGCTTCTGTAATAACTGAATAAAATCAGGTGGTATTACACAGAGACATAATGACCCTTGGAGAACCAGAGTTCTTAAAAATGTATAAAATAATCAAGAGAATCTTATAAACTCATTCCAAGATTCCTCTGCATTCCTTTGGCTTCCATAATCCTCTATATAAAAATTTTAAGCTAAACAGATTTGCATGGCATTCAAAGTCTTTGAATGTGATATATTCACCACAAAGGGACGTACAGAGACATTCGAGATGATTTAATCTTGATATTTTTTAATCCAGATGGATTAACCAAAATTATTACAAAAAAGTCTTTACCACCTAAGTTCTCTCCTCAAGCATCTGAAAGCAAGCCGGTACTAGTCTTAAACTGAAGCCACAATGTACTCCCATTTTCTATGACCTGAAGAGAAAAAAAAAAAAGTTTAATCAAGATGGATGTATAAATCCTTGTGGTCTACGTTTTCCTTTAAAGTAAATAAAATCATCTGGTGTAAGCCAGTAGAAAGTCCTTATTCGTGGCTTGTTCATTGTCAAAAGCTACATCAGTTGAACTCTTTATAGGTGATCCTCTCCACATCTACTCTCCCTTCCCTTCTACCTCTTCCTTGTCACTCATCTTCCTCTTTTTCCCTTACCTTCTCTTTATTCTCTTTCTCTCATCATCTCTCCCACATCTTCCTTCGTCTCCTCCTTGCCCTTCTTCTTTTTATCTTCTCTCTTTTTCCATTTCTTTTCCACTTTATTATTACCCTCTCTCCTCCCTCATTCATCTCTCTCCTTCTACCACACTCTCTATGTCTCTCTTCAGATAATTCAATATTTAACACCTAACATCCCACTCCACTTCTCCCTTTCCATTTTCTGCTCCTCCTCCTCTTCCTCCTCCTCAACCTTCAACTCTTCTACCTTTCCACCCTCATCTTTTCCCCCTCCTCTTCCTCCTCCTTCTTCTCCTCTTCCTCCTCCTCCTCCTTCTCCTCCTCTTCCTCCTCCTCCTCCTCTTCCAGACAAGTTTTTCCCGTCAGCGTGCGCCCCCTTCCTATGACATCATACTTATCATCATCACATTCTCATTACATCTTTGCCATCCGTCTTCTTACGTTCGAGGGTCCTTCTCTTCTTCTTCTTCTTCTTCTTCTTCTTCTTCTTCTTCTTCTTCTTCTTCTTCTTCTTCTTCTTCTTCTTCTTCTTCTTTTTCTTCTCTTTCTTCTTTTGTGCTCCTTTCTTACCTTCATATCCTCCGACCATCCTTGCCCTCCTTCCACTCTTGTCGGCCATATCTTCTTTTTGTCTCTACAATTTCTTCACGAATACCGTTTTTCAGATATATATGTTTTTTTGTGTATGTGGGAGGTTCTTCCAGTGAAGTCAAAATGTCATATCACACAGGAAATGTTCCAAAAGCTGTGATACTCTTCCATGAAGGCATTCTTGATCGATCAAGACTCTTTTTCAGATCTGAATCTTCCTCCTCAGTTTCATGAACTCGCCTGTCTCTCGCCAGAGAAGAATCCACAAAGTACGTCACCATTTGGTGTTTCCTTCACGAACTTTCTAGTCATTTTTTAGTGAGATCGTTTGCGACCTGTCGTTAACGACCCCTTTGTCTTCCACTTGTTGCCTAAGCCGAGATGGGTCAATCGAGATGGCATTTCAAACATTTACTAGCAGTTTGACCTTCTGACCAGTGAAGGTTTAATGATAATAGTTGTTTTTTTTCTCAGAAGTGTTTCTTTGACTTTTATGTTCGTGATGGGGTTTTTCGCTTCTTCTGCTCTTCTTTCCTTCTGTTCTCTACTTCTTTGTTTCTCTATATACGTTGTGTGTCTTTAGACTATATTACAGCACAGAGAAATTTTAACCCTTTCAGGTCCAAAGATTACTTCGTTTTTTTTTTTTCATCAAACAATGGCATCGAACTCTAAAGGATCCCCCTATTCCCAAAGCTCCTGCTCCTGCTCCTGCTGCTATTATTATTATTATTGATATTATTATCATTATTACTATTATTACTATTATCATTATTATTATCATTAATATTATTATTATTATTATCATTGTTATTATTAGTTACAATTATTATAATTATTATTTATTATTGAATTATATTTAATTTATTATTAATTATTATTATAGAAAGGATAGTCCTGGACCGACTACGACGAGTAGATTTTATTCAACGCTTGATTTTTTTTTCTGAAGGAAAACATCCAAAATATTGAGGTTACTTTCCCCGTGATATGATACTTAATCCTTATTGACACAGATGATTTCAATGAACTTAGGGTTGCTAACATAGTGAGGGTGACTTTATTAATGTCAGGAAACCTCTTAATAACAATATGATTAAAATCGAAATAGTTAATTAGTTAGTTTGACAGGTGATAAACAAGATTTTAACAATGTAACTGTCTATGTCAGTGGTTCTTAATCTATGGTTCCGTGGCTCCTTGTGGCCCACCGTGGCTCCTTGTGGCCCACCGTGGCTCCTTGTGGCCCACCGTGGCTCACCTTTGTTGCCCACCCGTGGCTCAACAAATAGGGGCCCACAATACGAATAACTTTCAGTGACAAGTTAGAGTGGATGCATCTAGGGTTCTATCCACTAGTGAAGGGATTTTCTATGGAAGTTAAAATACATATCAATACATAAGAACGGGGGTACATAAGGAAAGGGGTGAGATAGAACCGCTGGTCTAAGATACTCATACAGATACGGTATCTTCCATTTGGAAATCTCAAAAAAGAAAAAACACTAGAAAGAAATAACATAGATAGATTAAGTGTAAATTAAATGAGTAGGAATAAAATAATAAGAAATTTCCTATATTTGGAACGATGCTCCAAAATCTGGAAATCCTGGGAAACCAAAAACACTTTCAAATATTCTGGTATATATCTGAAATCTATTTCCGAGTTTCAGAGATCCTCGTTGGTGAGAAGTACCGGCATGACTGCTTATTATTCCGATAGATATCTTTAGATCGTAGGATAGCATCAAGAGTTTAGTTACGTGTAAGATTATGGTTCTCCACCATCAAGTACTAGTGTGGCTTTTAATTCTAATTTGACCTCTTTTCCTACCTATTATTATGAAGTGAAGAGGACGATTCCAGGCAGTCACTCCATATATCATTTGTCACTTTGAGAGGCGAGGAATGTAGTTCAATTCTGACCTCAGCTTTTCTGAGCTCTGGATACTGCCATCAGTGAGGATGGGTTGGAGGTTCACTCATTTAGTGGACAGAACTTTTAAAGTAAAAAAAAAATATATATATATATATATATATATATATATATATATATATATACATACATATACATAATATATATATATATACACATATATATATACATATACATATATATATATATATATAATATATATATATAAATATATATATATATATATATATATATATATATATAATGTCTTGTCCATGTTATATGAACCTGCCTATGTGAACACAACACAAGCAGATTTAAAGTAACACAAAAGTAAATGTTCACGTTTTAAAGTAGGAAGTTTTGGTGGTCTGGTAGCGAGAGTGGTTAGTTTTTGTTACAGGGTTTATGAGTTTGAATCCCCTTGCCAGCAAATTTGCATTTCCTGCGAGAAATTAACTCGTCCTTGCTATCTTCAGCTTACTTCTAAGCATCTACCATGGGCAAAACCCCGGGACCGAGACTACTCCAGCAGATCCAGGGTTTTAAGCAACAAAGGAATATCATCATTACAAATTCATCCTACACAGGAACAGCTGTAATACAAGGAGGTTAGGTTAATAGAATACGTCAGGAGGCGTTTAACCGCGACCAAAACCGTCATCTTTACCTTATATGCCAAGACTGCCAAGATAGGTATCAGCCACTGGAACCTGGTGGAATCAACCCCGTGTATCTGCGGCACGTGAGGGGGTGGGATGGGACGCAGGGGGAGGGGGAGAGGAGGGGGGTGGGGGAATAAACAAAAGATCTCATTGAAATTGTAAAAAAGCTCATGTTGAGTACAGATTCGATGTACGTGCTGTTATGCATCCGGGTGATTCTCTTTCTTCTCTCCATCTCTTTTCCTATTAAGTTCTTTGGTACGATGACATTGCCTCGGTTGAATAACATGTATAATGTTCGCCACTGTAGGAAAAGAATCCATTGAGAAATTCTTATCTCCTTATCCTGAATAAAATCACTTGGAGTCAGACGAGCGGTTAATTCAGACAGACAGACTTCAACTCATCCCTTGGATTACAGTTCCTTAAGAAAAAAAAAAAAAAAAAAAATTCTGACGTTGACTATAAAAGAAGTAAACCGTGGGTTAATAAGAAAGAAGTTAAACACCTCAGTACAACAATGGCCATTGCAGAATTTATTCTGGCTAGAAACCAAACGATTCTATAATGTTGAAGCAACGATCCCATAGCAAATGGCCTTAAGGCCACTCCAATTACTCCATTCACCACTAAGACATTATCTACACTTTTTTCGGTAAAGATAAACAACTTCCTTTAGCTCAGAGAAGACCACAGTGACTAATAGGTGCCACGGCGTTGAATGAATAGAATAATCTGGGGAAAGTCGAAATGTAAATGAAAAGTGCCAACTAGTATGGAAAGTACGGAAATGTATTAAAGAGATATAGTTATACAAATTACGGATCAGGTGAGGAACTCAAAGGAGCAAGCAATGCGCTGTAACCAATACCATTACCTTTACCCTAAGTGCTCGGTCATCCTGGGCAAGTAGAAGTCACTGGGAGATGTCAGACTCGAACTCGGCCGTGCATATTGTGAAACTTGTATTTATCATGAATTCATTAAAACGTAAATAATTCGGGTGTCATTTACCTCTTTCTCGAGACGAAGATTCAGCCAGGGTGGGAGCAAAACCTTCAACCCCGGCTCGATTTCATATAAGTACCGTGAAATAACAGTATTTTTTTTTTCCTTCCTCGTTTTCCATGACTTTTCCTCATACATTCAACTGCGATTCAGGTTTTCGAAAATATGATATCAGAGACGGTGAAGGAATCTAAAGGACTGTCTTCAGGCTTCCCGTGCTATGGTTCAGGAACTTATGTAATATGAGATGCGAATTTTTTTTATATACCGTTGCCTTTCGTGTGTGTGAGCTTGTGTGTGTGTGTGTGTGTGTGTGTGTGTGTGTGTGTGTGTGTGTGTGTGTGTGTGTGTGTGTGTGTGTGTGTGTGTGTGTGTGTGTGTTTGACGAGATTCAATCAATAAGAAATTGTAAAAATACTTCAACAAAAAAATTAGCAGATAAATGCATAAATAGATAAGGTAAGAATTATCTAAGAAATAAACTTATGAATCAATATATAAATGAACAATATATAAACAAAGAACTAAGTAAACGACTTTGAAGAGATAAATTAGAATATAGAAGTAAATAAAGACAGATAAAAAAGTCCTTTAATGTATATGAAAACAAGTTGAAAATGGCAGAAATCTTAATACTATGCACATACATGACAGCAACATACGTATTGATATGATAGTAAACTTAATAGAAATATCAATATTAGAGTAATAAATGGTACTTTGGAAATGGAGCATTTCAAGATATCTATAAAATAGTAATAAAAGTTGACAACACGTACAAATAACACATATTTGTGAAAGGAATGTGGTTGTAATTTGTTAATTCATTTATATATTTATCGATATATTTTTTTCTATTTTTGTCTTCATTCATCTTTTCACATGGTAGGAGGTATGAGCATCACCCTGGCTTCATTCCGTGACCACCAAATCTCTGTGTAACGACGAAGAGAAGAGGACTCCTTGTCATCCGATCAATGAAACGCTCTAATACCTTGGGCTCCTTTTCCAGAGAGAAAAGAAAGTTAAAAAGAGGCCTACGTGCCATGGATATTAAAGATTATTTATTTTGAGTTCCACGGTTCCAGTGGTGCTCTGGACCCGTTTAGTAATTATAGCTACAATTAATGTGCTTTGGCAAAAAAAAAAAAAAAGGGGGGGGGGTAGTGTCGTCAATTTTTTTACTTGCATCACTCTAAGGAGAGACTTTTCGATTATACGTCATCTTCTCTCTCCGGGAGTTATTCATTTGTCACCGCCAGGCGTGAAGGAAAGAGTTATTCATTTAATATCATTATGGTAATCAGAAATGATACTTCTACACGACACTGTACGCGCGAGATCTTCAGGAAGAGAGAGAGGGGAGTAGGAAAATGATAACAGGAAAATTATATGATGCATATAAAATAAGAAAAAGAAAAATCTTAGAATAAAAGATGTGGAAGATGATAAATTTATGACAGGAGGCGTTCAACTGCAGTCAAAGCTGTTACCTTTGAGGAAGAGGGGGAGGGAGAATAGGAGTATGATAAAGAGGAAGATTTATATTAAAATGAATAAATAAATTTAAAAAAGAAAGGCAAATGTATCATGGATCTTAAAGAATAAAACACGTTGAATATGATTGACTTATGCACAGGAGGCGTTTGGTTGCAGTCAAAGCTGTTACCTTTGAGGAAGAGGGGGAGGGAGAATAGGAGTATGATAAAAAGAAAAAAATTATATTAAAATGAATGAATAAATTTAAAAAAGGAAGGAAAATGTATCATGGATCTTAGAGAATAAAACACGCTGGATATGATTGACTTGTGCACTAATGTAGATAACTTAATGTCATACGGGTTGGAAGCTAGTGATTACCTATCAAACGATGAACCTGATATTTTATGCAAACTCGAAGCAAAGATGTCAAGAATTTTTATTTGCACCAGGGAATGGTAGATATACAATCTGGAAGCGTGACAGAATTTATAAAATGAGTGATATAGTGGTGATAATCATAGAAATGATACAGAGCTGGATGAATATTGATTGAAGGATAGGTGACGCAATATACATCAAAACTATGTTTTATGGAAAATATAAAAAAAATCATGGTAGCTCATGGACTACTCTAAAATAAAAAATGGAATATAAGATAACCAAATTTTTTTGACGGAATAAGTTGTTTTCAGTATATGACTGAACAAAGTGATCAAATTATCTTTATACTCATAGGTGACTTTAATAGTAAGGAGATTAATTGGGAGGACTGGAAAACAAGTGGTAGTGAATCATCATGGGATAATACTTCACTGAATATTTCAATGGAAAGCATAACAATCCAATGGGTAAGAAATATGACAAGAGTGTGCGGAGAAAACACTTCGGTGAAACTGAACCTAATACTAAGAAACCGGATATTAATGGTTCTTTTTTCTATATGGAAAAAAATCACATAGCGCTTAAATTCATATTGATAGATATCGAGCCATGAAAAAATCACAGAGACAAGGGAAATTCTTAAGTTTGGATGACAAACTTCTTCAGTTTGAAGGAATTTTCTGAAGATGCTAATTGGGAGGCTTAAATGTTAGAAGATAAATAAAGAAATGAATATTCTTGAAGAATATCGACAATTGAGGTGTTGATAACTTGTACCTAGAATTAAAGGATAAATTAGCTGGCTTAAAGAAATAGGAAATAGGAAAGTTAGCCAGTGATTTGGGATAGAGTGAGTGGGAAAAGAAATTACTGTGGAATGACACAAAAGAGTTAGAAATAAATACACAAAAATCAATAAAGAGGGAGAGAATTTTGAGGGGGGGGGGCATTATAAGGTAAACCTAAGCTCTTCAATGGTAAATTAAGAAATAAAGAACGAAGACGAAATTAACACTGGGTGGTAAATTTGATAAAGAACGAAGACGAAATTAACACTGGGTGGTAAATTTGATAAAGAACCATCAACACGGTCTGAAATGATTAATAAATATTTTCGATCAATCTTCATTAAAGATAATGTAATATGGAGCCCGGTACTACCTGCTTTTAGGGCGTCGACGAATCAGCCGGCCACTTGACCTTCCAGTGAGGGAAGTGGTTAGACAGCCAGTAGGATAAAGGTGTGCCCTATCAAAGGGCGGATGAGTTCGTTTTTTAATCTAGTAGCCATCTTACACTTGAGTGTGGAGTATGACGACTAGACATAGCTGTACACTCGGTCTCCCTTGATGTCTCTGCTCTTCCTCCTCTGGTGGGGTAGCACTCCAGAATCATCTCGTTTCTTTTCTCATTCTTCGCATTCCATCTCATAGTTGCAGATCTTTCGCTTCGACATTTCCCTTCATTGCCATCCTAGGCCCAACAGGCAGAACAAAGGGATGTTTGGTGACTGCGATTTTTTATTTTTTATTTTATTTTAATACATTTTTTCGTTACTCCCGGGGTCCGCTTGATCTTGCTAAACTTGCGGTTCCACACCTGAATTACCTTACCAGGTGTGGCAGCTCCTCCAGGAATGACCTTGAAATTTTGCCTTTCAAGCTTACTTCATGTGAGTACAGTTTTCGGACTTGACCCTGATTTGTTTTTCGACCGGACCTGTCTTCACGTTTTCGATTCAGCTTTGTTTGCTTTTGTTATTACTGCCCTGTGGTAATCTTGAGTTGGATCCAGGTCCTGCTGCTTCACGTCATTCTAGCAAAGTTTTATTTAAAAAAAAAAAAAAAATCAGTGGACTTCGTAACATTTTCAAAGATCTCTTCGTTGTAAATCATTCTCAGTACATGGCCATTTGTATCTCCGGTTATTGTCACGAAGCAAAGAATTCTAGTATATATTCCAACGAATTCCAATACAACGTCGATATTTACAGACAACCGAGACAAATTACGAATCAGCCACAAAATAATCATCACAAGATATCCTTATTGCGACTGTACTATTTACGAATGTTTACTAAAGGCCGTAAAGGAAGACGACTGCAAATTCTCAACAACAATGACCATCAAACTTTCCTCTGCACAACACAATACAAAACATAACAACAACTTTGCCACAAACACACAATTACCACAGTACAGATATCCAGGCTCACTTAGGTACAGCTGACCACTTCTCTAAGAGCAAAATCTGCACTCCTAATAGAATGAACAGAAACAAGCAATCCACGAGACACACCTTACTCTCTAAAAACTGCTGAAGGATCTAAACCCACATAGTGGAACCAAACCTCTTGAATGTTTCCTGTTCTTTAGGGAAACTTTGGTTATCCTGACTTCGGAGTCGAGAGCTGTTTTTAGGTTTCTTGTCTGATCCGGGCACTTCTCTGCGCGCTGAAGAGTGTCAAACGTCACACCGACTCACAAAGGATTATCTCCCGATGTTGCTAATTAACGGCTGATCTCAATTATTTCAATCTTGTCGAAGGTCTTCGATCTTTTTGTGACTGTTCAACCTTCTCGTTTTTAGGGAAATCATCCATTTACTACAAAAAAAAAAAAAAAAAAAAAAAAAATCTCCCTGTCCATCATCTGCTCCTCTAAGTGGGTGAAATGGATTTGTCTGATTTTGATTTTGGTGTCTAAACAAGAGTATAAACTTGGTACTGATGGGTCAGTGCTGTCCTTTCCGATAATGTTTGTTACCGCGTATGTGCCAATGGTTATTTCATCGATTAATACTGAATGTAGTATACGTTCTCAAAGTGTCTAGGTAATGGTGCTGTTCAACATTAACATTACAGATTTGATCTACGCAATGCATAATACTTTCTACGGTTACGCCGATGATATGTCCGCTTGTGACTATCAAATCCCACAAGATGCGTCACGGGGTTCGAAAATCGGTAAAATATTTTTCTTGTATATTCAAGTGGTATTAACAGCAATAAACGGCGTCTCAGTCCTTGTACACAATATCGGCCCAATGAGCTGGAGTCAGAGTAGTTAAAGAGATATTTAGGAGGGAAGCAGAACGGAGGGACAGTAAGTTCAAGAAATTCATCATTCTTTTCTGAATGGAGCTTAACCTCCAATAATGATAGGATGCTGTGCGACTTGGCCCGTGGTGATGTCACTGAAACCCCTGAAATACTGGCTGATCATAGACCATACAGTCAATACCCCATACGCGGACATCCGAGTTCTGTGAGAGTTGGAACGTGAAAGTAAATCCTGCGATGTCTGAGTGTCTCCTTGTTTCCAGCTCTCTCATGTTCTTTCCACCTTCTGATGATCTGCTCTACGAAGATTCATTAATGACCATGAACGACTGACTCAACATTTTGGAAGTAATGTTGTAAGCAAAACTCACATATGAATATCATATCATATTACTGGTTAGTCCGGATTTACAAAGAACATCTTACCTTTTCATCAAGAAGAATATACGACTTGGGACTGTACCAGATGCCTTATTCAATAAGATTACCAGTAATGTTCTATCGAACAGCGCTTCTTTGTAGAATCCTTTTGAGATCTGATACTTAAAATTTGTAAGCAAAGTGATACTATACTAAATCCGAAAACGTCCATTTTGAGTCTGTTTATGAGGCAACTTGAAAATTAGTGATGACGTCATGTGGCGTGTAAATCTTTCCAGGATCCAGCCCTATGACGTCTCCCATGACAACTGTCAGCGCGAAAATATATGCAGCGCTAAATAATTGGGAGGTGATCTGTCATTCCAGAAATTCAAATGCGGTAATTTTCGCGGTGTAGCACTGAAGTGTGGGGTTCTCCTTGCACGCAGAGGGTAATTTACAGAAACTCGCCTACTTTACAGTTTTCGCTCTCTGCACGCTTATAATCATGTAAAAGCACGTGAACATTTGCGAAGGTGCTGAACATAAATAGACACGCTCAAACGTACACAAATACGTCCACACGCACACACACACTCACACACACACGGGCAGATACGCACATACACACACGCGCACACACACACACACACATACACACACACTCACACACACACGGGCAGATACGCACATACACACACGCACACACACACACACATACACACGCGTGCGCGCGCGCATACACACACACACATACATACACACACATACACACAAACACACTTACCCATGCACACATAGACACGCACACACACAAATACACACATACACACACACATACATACACACACATATACACAAACACACCCACATACACATAGACACGCACACACACACGCACACACAAACACACACACACACACACACACACACACACACACACACACACACACACACACACACACACACACACACACACACACACACACACACACACACACACACACACACACACACACACACACACATACATACATACGCACACACACAAACACACCACGCACACACACACACACACACACACACACACACACACACACACACACACACACACACACACACACACACACACACACACACACACAAGTGCTGAAATGGTTAAGTATGTTTCAGTTAGATATTTAAGATTATTTATTTATTTATACTAGTAAGACTTGGCTTTAATGAGGGCAGGCCCCTGTAACACAATAAAAAAAAAAAAAAAAAAAAATCCTTGACCATATAATGCGCCCGTCATTCTTCGGGTGATCCTCGATTAAGGTTTCCGTTGATCTTGTCACGGACGACTCCGTTCATCTTTATGATATTCTTTCTAAACCTTGTTAAAAAAGAATATATTTATGGATTTTATTTAAGTATGGAAAGGGAATCCCGGGGTGTTAGCGTCCAGGCTACTTTTAATATTTTTTTTTCCGCATCGAGAAGCGTAATCTTCGCTTGGTGTCATAAGCTACTTTACTCAGCTCTGTCGTAGTTCTTCGTCAGGAAAGGAGATAAACTTATCAAATTTAACCTCATATGTACTGATGGGTACTTTTACTTCCATTCTAACTACCATCAGGATTTAACTCAGTTTAGCAATACTTCTCCGTAAGAATGGGTTAAAGGTATTCAATTTTTTTACGCTGTAAGATGTTGGTACATTTCGTACAATGCACAAGAATTATTACGATTGTAATGGAAATGTTTACATGGAAAATTACGAAAACAGAATATTGCTTTTTTGGAGAAAAAAAGCACAAAAGAGGGCAGAAATAAAGATACGAATTTTCTTGGAATAATAAATAATTAGAAGACGAAAACAAAAGCACAAAAGAAACTCGTTTAGGATGAGTTAATATCCGGCAGACAGAAAGAACAAAGCAGAAAACAAGAAAAAAAAAACGGCGAAACCAGAAATAAGAAAAGAAAGACACACCTGGCTGGGGCTGTCCACATCAGCTCATTGGCTGACTGGCTAAGTGGGTACGGTTGGCTGACTAGCTGACTTGCTGACTATCGGTCCGCTGATTTTGGCTGCCTGGTCATCAGTAGCAGGCTAGTCAATTTTACTAAGTAATAAAAGCTATCCAGGTCAGCCAGTTGGCTGATTGGCTGAATAGGGTTAATTGACTGATTGGCTGACAGGTTACCAGTCTGATGCTTCTGGTAGTGTGTCTTTCGCCAGTAGACTGATAGATTGACGGTAGACGGTCCCATGGTTTGGCTGAGAAGGAGCAAGGGGTGGCCATATCTGTTACCCGTCTATCACATCTGGTTCTCTGTCCATTGTCAGTAGACAGGTACCGGTTGGTCAAACTCCGGTACTTTTGCATCACCCTGTATCGCCATTACATATCTCGCAATTACGGCCCGGAGGAGGAAAAGGAAGAGGAGTAGTAGGTGGAAGAGGAAGAGGAGGAGGAAGAGTAGGTGGAGGAGGGGGAGGAAGAGGAGGAAGAGGAGGGGGAGGTGAAAGAGGATGAGGAGGGGAAGGAAAGGTAGGAGGAGGAAAAGGAGGAGGAGGAGGAAGAGGAGGAAGAGGTGTGAGAGTATGAGGAGGTGGAGGAAGAGTAGGAGGAGAGAAGGAAGAGGAGGAGGAGGAGGAAGAAAGGAGGGGAAAAGGAGAAGAAATAGGAGGAGGAGAAAGAAGAGTAAATAAATATCCGTGAAATGTAGTTATTGATACACACGTAGCTTTAGTTATTGTCACCAACAGAATC
>NC_134801.1:46157981-46160481 GCF_046742065.1 Oratosquilla oratoria
TCTTCTCACACTTTCCATGCACTTGGAGTGGTAATTTTCTATACTGTTTTATATTATTTATTTTTTTCTTTTAAGAAATATTAGGCTTCCTCATTCCTTTCCTCTCGCAGACAAATAGTATGTTTTTGTGCTGTCGATTACGGTTCTCCAAGAAAGACTGTAAATATACATGTTTAAGAACATGCAGCCATGGCTCCGTTCTTACATTACAACCTTTGAAGTAACCTGAATTATGACACAGAGTTGCATATCATAGTTACAAAAGTATGTATTAACCTGGGTGAAAGGCTATACGTGATATATAAGCAAATTTTGTGACTATGTAATTGTGTGTAAGTGTGTGTGTGTGTGTGTGTGTGTATGTGTGTGTGCGTATATACATACACACACACACACACACACACACACACACACACACACACACACACATATATATATATATATATATACATGCATACAGCATATACATATCCAACCATCTACTCGTCTATCCATTTATCCATTAATTCATTAATACATACATACATATATATATACGTACATACGTAAATGCATATATACATACATGCATGCATACATATATACATATATCCACACATACACACATACATGCATAAATGTATTGATACATTCATGCATATATAATTAAAATGCATGCAAACATACATAAATACATCTTTCATTTACTATAGTGATAGGCAAGAAAATTGGTATCTGTTGCTTACATTTTTGAGGTGGTGCTTATAGGATGAGGTTGCATCTCATCAACAAGTATGTTTGATTTGGCTACCCTTTCTGAAGGGGAAATTTGTTGCAGATGAAATATACTTCAGGTTACAACATATGTATGGGGCGCATGACCTCACGCCAACGGAGCAGATGACCTAATTTGACACCACTTGATCCGTTTCCATCACGGGACACATAGTGAATACACTATAGTCTATATAGTTCATGTGACTCCCAGCAACTTCCTGATATTCCGAGGACACAGGGAAAAAGTAATTGTTTCGGAATAGGCAAAGTTTCTTATGATAAACGTTCCTCACATCGATAATTGAGCTTTACGGCACAACAGAATATAATACAGTGATTGGTTCTGACTAGATTCTTTTAACTCTTCCTTATCAAAGGCCTGCCACGGAGACGAGAGGAATATCCTGGCTACAACTAGAAAAACGGTGAATACTGTCTGGTATGGAAGAGCTAACACGACCCCACGTTCTCTCCTCAGCTGAACAAGATACTCACATCTAAGATGGGCATAAGAGGACAGTCAGATCCACAGATTGCGCCTCTTGAACAACGTGGAACTTTTCATTATGTTTGTTTTGCAAAAAGACAGTGGGCTTCATTCACCAGGTTACCTCAAGTAATCCAGACCCATTTCAGAAAGGGTCCACATCTCATTTGTCTTGTGTTAACCAAAACGAAAGATATACAAATACATAAGTTACATATGAACTATACAAAGATGGAGATAAGTAATTGTAAAGAGACAAAAGTAACAAAGCAAAAAAAAGAAAAAAAAATCGACTAAGGTTGGGAAGTAAATTTTGAAAATTCCTTAAGAGAAAAAAAAAATTCTTTGACGTAAACTGGACGAGAAAATCATTTCGTGGGTGAAGCGTAGGTGGAGGTGAAAAATGGAGAAGGGAAGGTGGCTCCACTGCAAAAGGAAGTGAATGGAGTGATGAAGGTTTACTGTGGAAGCCGCTTAGCCCAAAGACCAGAATAGCCTGACGAGTTATAAAAAATTGGTGGCTGGGACAACCCTCAATCAACAGATTTATTCACGAGCTGAGTAGATTTGTTTAACGCGATTTGAAATAAATAATAGGGCTATCTGGCAAGTAAAGAGTTAAATAAATTGTAAGTGAATAAATTTGTCAGCAAAGAAATGAATGAAAGGGTAAGCATATAAACAAATCGTTAAATACAGAAATAAAAAATAAGAGTTATATCTATAAATAAATAATCAAATAAACAAACAAATAGAGATATACATATGTACACACGCACAAACACAAACACACACACACACACACACACACACACACACACACACACACACACACACACACACACACACACACACACACACACACACACACACACACACACACACACACACACACACACACACACACATATATATATATATATATATATATATATATATATATATATATATATAAATATATATATATATATAAATGGAGAAAGAAAGAAGAAATAAATTGTTGGATATTGCGACCAAAATTGTGCACCTTCACACCTCCGCACGGAGTTCATGTTGAAGTGCTATCAGCGTCCTTCACGTTGCTGGACCTTATTGCTATCATCCCCAGCGGCCCAGCCACCCACTCCCCCTGACCTCTCCGCTCTCGGGGCTTTCAACTCACCGACGGGTAACAACTTAACGTCACCACCGTGATCATCTCAACACAACAACCATCAACATGGCCCAAGGAAACCCCGCTAATAGGACAACCCCGCT
>NC_134801.1:46165481-46185481 GCF_046742065.1 Oratosquilla oratoria
ACATTTCTGTATCGTCATCACGACTGCCACCCATAGTCACGTTGCCATCACTCGGAGTGTTCTGTTATTACGATATTGTGCATTTAGTGGCAGCCAGACCAAGAGAATAAATATTACAATGTACGAAAGGAGCTTTCACTTTAAGTCGGTAGTAAATCGCATATACTTCTTCTTCTTCTTCTTCTTCTTCTTCTTCTTCTTCTTCTCATTATATTATTATTATTATTATTATTATTATTATTATTATTATTATTATTATTATTATTATTATTATTATTATTATTATTATTATTATTATTATTATTATTATTATTATTATTATTATTATTATTATTATTATTATTATTATTATTATTATTATTATTATTATCATTATTATTATTTTTCTTGTTGTTAACTTTATTCTTACCGCAAGACGATTTCATTCGATTGAGGAAAGCTAACTCTTCAAATCTTCCCCTCGAGTGAATAAAGTTATTTGGTGGAAACAAATACAAAAGAGCTGACATTTCTAATCACCCATACCCGGTGTAAGCTAGAACAACATTTCTATAGTTTGACACAGGCAAAAATGGATCAACCTCGATAGACTGACCCCGTCCATGCTTGAAGTCTCCCCATAGTTCACCAAAGTAGTCCCGGGTTAGATGAAAATAAATATCTAAAGCGAAACACGGTTTCAATGGAGGAGGAGGAGGAAGAAGAAGAAGAAGAAGAAGAAGAAGAAGAAGAAGAAGAAGAAGAAGAAGAAGAAGAAGAAGAAGAAGAAGAAGAAGAAGAAGAAGAAGAAGAAGAAGAAGAAGAAGAAGAAGAAGAAGAAGAAGAAGAAGAAGAAGAAGAAGAAGAAGAAGAAGAAGAAGAAAAGAAGAAGAAGAAGAAGAAGAAGAAGAAGAAGAAGAAGAAGAAGAAGAAGAAGAAGAAGAAGAAGAAGAAGAAGAAGAAGAAGAAGAAGAAGAAGAAGAAGAAGAAGAAGAAGAAGAAGAAGAAGAAGAAGAAGAAGATTTCCTTTGTCGGGCCAATGTCAGTTGACTTCATTCAGTTGGTGGTCTCCATCAGCTGAGACCCTTTATGGCCCCTCATTAACCAGCAGAATAAAATCAGTTGGCACTAATGGAAACAAAGATCTAAAAACGTAAGACTATTGTGACTCCTTCAGAGAAGCGGTAAGTCTTCGGGTCATGACCACGAGGAGGATCGCGAGCCCGGCGACGGTTTTTAGTGTTTGAAAACTAGTCTTTTTTTCATTCATACCAAAGAGATTCCTGACTATAAAAATAACACACGAGAGTACGCAAGTTCTTTGGTATTATTAAAGAATAAATCTACTCCTGCGGTCACTCAATTTTGGGTCACTTAAAAAGAAGGAGAAGAAAAAAGAAAACGCTGCCATGCTGTCATTCACAAATCGTTATCTCTTCTTGTAGTCACTCATCTCCGGCTTGAGCATCAGCCAACCCCCACTTACGAACTCACCGTCTCTGGATCGCCGTGGATGCTGCCCCTTGCCGCCCTGATCTCATCAGATATGCGAGCCGATACACATCACTAATGTGATGACCGAGGCTGTCATTATCTCCATTCTCGTTAACCTTACGACCTCGCGACCTCATCTCGCTTCACCTCTCCTCGCCCTTCCTGTCAAGCCTCTCCGGGTCTTTGTCATTAAGCAGCTTCCTTTTATCCAAGGAGTTAATACTATCTCGATTGACCTCTTGTCGACTGCCGATTTGTTTCAGTTGTGTTGTACTCTTTTACAACCTCGGATCTAGAAGAGTTACAACCTGCCTGACCTCATCTAGGTTGTAATTTACAACCGACGTATCCTTCCGTAACCTATCTATACCCCATTAGTGACGTCACGAAGACGTTGTTAATTACAACTCTCGGATCCAAAGTCCCCTGATTATGTGTTGGAGGTTGTAAGATGCGCAGTTGTAAGATACGACCTACTAAGCTTAACAACTTCCGCACACTAATCATATGTGGGAGATTTACATCACAGAGTTGTAAGTTACGACGTGGTTGAGAGGCGTCATAACTCCCACAATCACACAATGTTGTAAGTTATGACTTCAGGCGTAACTTCTTCATACTGATCAATGATGCTACAAGACACGTCACGGATGTGACGCTTGCACGCCTCTCTCGTTCGATCCAGATGACAGAACGTGTTGTGATGCGTGTAGTGACTGAGAATATCATCAACTAGACCGGCGTCACGTTGCGTCACGTTGCGTCACGCTGGGGCACCGACGCGTCATGACACAAAATATTGTCATTTTTGGAGAGTATTTATTGTGTACCTGCCAAATTTTATTCGTTTGTTTAGTTTATTTATTTGTTTACTTGTGCATTTCCTGTTATATTTCTTCCTCTCTCTCTCTCTCTCTCTCTCTCTCTCTCTCTCTCTCTCTCTCTCTCTCTCTCTCTCTCTCTCTCTCTATCTCTCTATCTCTCTCTCTCTCTCTCTCTCTATATATATATATATATATATATATATATATATATATATATATATATATATATATATATAAAAAAAATATATATATATATATATATATATATATATATACATATATGTATAATATATATATGTATATATATATATATATATGTATATATACATATATGCATATGTGTATAAATATATATATGTATATATACATACATATACATATATATATATATGTATACATGCATATATGTGTATATGTATATATATATATATAAATATATACATATATATACATATATATATATATACACACATTTTATATATTATATATATATACATATATATATATATATATATATATATATATATACATATATGTATACATATATATATGTTTATGTATATATATATATATATATATATATATATTATATATATATATATACCACACATACATATATACATAATTATATATCTTTCTATTTTCTGTTAAATTTTGTCTCGTAACTGTGTAGACCCGATGTCCTTCACTCGCCCCGAATGTCCGCTCATGTAGAGTAACAGTGATTCCTTGGCCACAGCTAAGCGTCTCCTGACGTATACCCTCACCCTATCCTGTACATTTACCGACTGCGTCCCTCCTCCGTTTCCTTTCCTTCCTTCTTCTCTTTGTACCTTTAACAATGTGTCACGTATTCTTTGAATTTTCGTCCTGGCCGGACTATATCCTGAAGAAGGCCTTGATCGACATGGACCCCTTCAGGCCACACGTTGTTTGTTAACAATGACAACAACAATGGTGACGGAAACACTATGAAGAATCGTTCCTCAGTTTATTTGCACGGCACAGAAGAAATGTCCTCACACTCACAAGCAAATTGACTCTCTCACACACATCTCAGTTGTACAAAAGCCAGTTGGCTTTATTCAGTTTAGGAAACGTCTCTAAACGGTGTGGTTGAGGTCTTGCTCTTCACTCTTTACTTCTCCTTTCCCACTTCTCTTCCCCACCTTCCTCTTGTGGGTGGTCGATCTGCAGACAACACCTTAGTGTGTCAGAGCCCATCATCATTAGAGATTTGAGAAACCACTAAAGAGTGTCTCAATACCACAAAGAGTACCTCCAGGGTTTGTTACTGTCTCAACTTTCCCTCCTCCTCCCCTCCTTCCACCACCACCTCCTCCTCCTCCTCCTCCTTTTATTTCTTCTGGTCTTGTTTCATCTGATCTTATTCTTTTACCTTCTCCACCTACTCCTCCTATTCTCAATTCTCCTTAGTATCCTCCTCCTCCCTTTCTTCCTTTTCCTCCTCTTACTCACCAGCTTCCTCCTCTTCCGTCTCCCCCACCCCCCTCCTCCTCTTTCGCCTCCTCCTGCTAGTCCATTCTATACATCACCGGTCCATCCTCTACTATTTTGCTGTCAGAATCTTAGCCTTACCCCTCCTTCAAATCACGAAAATGTGAAGGAAAATTGGATTTTTTTCTTTACATTATGATCTTTCATAATTATTGTAATCTATTGTATTTGCTGGTTTAGTTACTCTTCTTTATTTACTTGTCTGTTTATATATGTATTAATCTATTTATTTACTCATTAATTTTCCTATTTAACTATTTATTTCCTCATCTATTAATTCATCTAATTACTTTTTCCACATTTCTATTTATATATGTATTAATCTATCTATTTACTTATTATTTTTCTATTTTACTATTCATTTCCTCATCTATTTATTAATTCATCTAATTACTTTTTCCACATTTCTATTTATATATGTATTAATCTATTTATTTACTTGTTATTTTTTCTGTTTAACTATTCATTTCCTCATCTATTTATTTATTCATCTAATTACTTTTTCCACATTTCGATGTGAAATATCATAACAAAATAAAGATGAGACATGGAAGAGGTGTGGAAAGGAAAAAAAACCCACAGAAACAAAGGCACGAGAATCAACAGAGAACACGAAAGGAACTATGAAAACTGTGTAGATAAACCTGACATGCTCTTCAGATTTATGAATGGCAAGCTGAAGCACAACGAAACTCTAATTAAAAGGTTAAAAGAAGCAAAAATGTGAGCTAAATAATGAACCAAAATTTCTAATCGGTGTTTACCAAGGAAGAAGATTTTGAGGGAGACAAGGGTGAAGTTAAAGAAGATTTCTTTAACAAAATAAAAATAGAAATGTGCTGTCAATAAACTTCCACAGAAACTGTAAGAGAGAAAGACCTTTGAGCCAGATTGGTTAGTCTCGAATCTGATGTAAGAGAAAAAAATATATTATTTGGTGGATAAGATAACTAACTTATTTTCTGTTCACAGGAAGAAGGAAAGGTGGTACTGAATTGCAATTCAGCCAATGTGGTTCTAATCTACTAGAGAGGATGAAGGGAGGAATTGGTAAATTACAGCCACATCTAGACATAAACGACAGCTAAAATGCGTGAAAAAATGTAAAATAAATCAATAAATAAGCAAATAAATGGAATAGTTATTTCGAGAAGCAAACTTTGGCTGAAAATAAACCCAAAATGACAAAAGAAAGACATGGGCAAATAACCTGCTTATTTTCTATTCGAGAGTATTTATGCTCTCTGTGCAAGAGAACGTTGAGTAGATTGTGTACACGGTGCTGCTAAAAGATTAATATGGAAGTTGGAAAAGGATTACAAAGGATTACAAAGGCGGAGCATGCCGACAGGAGACCTTTTGGTCCATATCTAGGTCGGATGCAAAAAAAAAAAAAAATAATAATAATAATAATAAATAGATAAATGAATAAATAAAAAACATGTAAATAACAAATAAAATACATAAATAAATGCATAGGTACAGCTAAATATTAAACAAATAGGTAAATAGTAAATCATAACAAATTGACATACAACTAATAATAAACACAAGGGACAACCCTCGATAGAGGAGAAGAAAGGGACGCCCAAAGAAATCATGGCTCGAACAAGGTGATTTAGCCTCTCGAGAATGGTTTGGAGTGGGAAGGAAGGAAGGGCGTCTGCATGGAAGCTTGCTCGGAGAGAACATAAGAACATAAGAATAAAGGAGACTGCAAGAGACCATAAGGCCTACACTAGGGAGCTCCGTACCCATCACCACCTGTCGTTTCCATCCATAAAGTTGTCTAATCTTTTTTTAAAACAATTGGTAGTTTCAGCGCTTACTACATGGTTACTAAGTTTATTCCATTCATCGACCACCCTATTAGTAAACCAATTTTTGCCTATTTCCTTCTTAAATCTAAATTTGTCCAGTTTATACCCATTACTGCGAGTCCTGCCCTGTTGTTTTATAATGATGACCGTGGTGACTGACACCTATGTAGGAGTGAGGCAACACGTTCCTTGGCGTATAACTCCAATTGATGTTGATGAAAATATAACGGAACTTAAATGAGTACACTGGAATGGGTTAAGGATTTACTAATACATACATACATACATACATACATACATACATACATACATACATACATACATTACATACATACATACATACATACATACATACATACATACATACATACATACATACATACATACATACATACATACATACATACATACATACATACATACATATATATATATATACCAAAGGCCTTTTTTTCCCTTACAAGGGAGGTAGCCAAATAACAAAGGCATAAAAACCACTCCCACCCATTCCATCCCTATCACACTCCACGTAGATAGACATGTATAAACAGATAGAGGAATTGCCAGATTGGACAGAGTCGTCCAGAGCTCAGTACTGGCACCAGAAATATTTTTAGCATTTATCTCTAATATGATGAATGGACTATGCAGCAAGGTAAACTTATTTGCTGATGAAGCCAAGATTATATAGAAAAAGGAAAATATGAAACAAGTTTATGAATGCAGCCAGAAGTGGAAAATGAAATTCAACACCAAGAAATGTTAAGTCTTGGGAATGAGTAAATCTAAAAGGAGATTGTCAAGGATGAAGCAATCACAAAGACAAAGGAGGAAAATAATTTTGTAATTGTAATCAAAGGTGATTTGTTACCAGAAATCATACAAATAGAATAATTGGATATATATATACATATACATACATATATATATATATATATATATATATATATATATATATATATGTATATATAAATATAAAATGTCAATTGAACGTAAGAGTGGTGTTTCACTATAAGGAAGAGGATATGATGAAATAATATTTGAAAATTTGATCCACTGCAGTCTGAAATATGCAACAGTGCTGTGGTAGCCTTTCAATATATATACATATATATATTTATATATATATATATATATATATATATATATATATATACAACGAAGACATAATACAGAGTGGTAAGCTGAATGATACTAAGCTTGATTGATAAGACATAGGAGAGACTACTTGAGACCACTCATGTCAAAGGAGCGAAGAGAGAGGCTATGATAATGATACTTAGAGCAGAGAAAAGAACAGAAAAAAATATATAAAAAAGTATCTTCTTAATATACAATGAAAGAACACCAAAAGGTCGGGGCCAAAAACTATGAAGACAGATTACTTGAAGAATGTTAGGAAGCATAGAATTTAGCATAAATGCATCTATTTGTAGAACATATTAGAAGACGTGATCCAGGTCAATAACATAAACAAATATAACGCAAAATTTAATAAATGAAGATAATGAGATGAGATCACATGAGCATAGTTCTAACCTCACATACAATTAGTTAGATACACACACACACACACACACACACACACACACACACACACACACACACACACACACACACACACACACACACACCACAGAGTGGTAGATGTATGGAACACACTGGATGAAAAAACAGTGTGTGCAAAAATAATAGAAGAATTTAAGAGGAAACTAGATATGGAGAGATACAAAGACGGGACACACGAGCTTAGCTCCCCTTCCCATAAGATATAACTAGGTGAAACTAAATACAGAAACACACACAGACACAAACACACACACACACATGCATACACACACACACACACACACACACACACACACACACACACACACACACACACACACACACACACACACACACACACACACACACACACACACACACACACACACACACACGAGCTAGTGTCTATTTAAAGAAGAGTTGATGAACCAGCACAGGAAAATTCGGTGTCGTGGAACAAGGACCACTTTGATTATGCACCACGAAACAAATACAAGCTTCAATCTCCACCCTACGATAACGTCCTTTGCATTGTTTTTCTAACTCAGATATAGTAAACAAGATTTAGACCTGACAGCTTAATCTTCCGGGTTAAAATGTCGAGCTGGTTTCAGTCTGGTATCTATATAATTAACCACTCCATATTTAGGACTCGTTGTGTCCGCATCATAACTGCATCTCGTTAAAAACTTTGACAGATCAGACAAGGTATAAGAACAAGCTCGTAAACTGATGCCAAATATCAGAAACAAATCGTGATAACATTGAATTATTTCAATTTGACTTCTCTGCAAAGATGGAGCTTCGTGTGCGATTTTGTAAAGGTCCTGAGAATGTCTTAAGAAAAACTGAATATATCTGAGCCGAAGAATAATTACCTTAATTTCGGACATAGGTTAAATCAAGAATTAGGTAAAAGAAATTATTCAATAATTGTAATATACTTCTCGCAGAAACATTGGTATGTATTCAATTTTTCATAATTTTCCGAGATGGCAAGGATTGGGAACTATCCTCGCCTCTTTTGTTTATTAAGAAACACGTTTCATTTTTCCTCCCTCATTTATTGATTTATATTTCAATTAACCATATATCTATTTATATGGTTATATCTTTATCTAATCATATGGCTATTTATATGGTTATATATCTATTTACCCACAAGCCCGTATTTATACACTGGATACGTAAAGTCCTTTCTTTTTTCACATCTTTTTCTGTCACTGTGTCTTACTCGATCGCCTTGAAGTCTTCCCTTTGTCCGTCTCTCCATCTCTTCTCTCCATATCTCACTGCTGTCGGGCGATTAGACTCAGTCCTCCCACCTGGCTATTTAGAAGTTTTACTTATTCATTACTCTCTCCATATATGTCTATTTGTCTGTCTATCTATGGAAAAAATGTTAATCAAACACATAACATCATCTATATGAAAACATATATTCGTACAAAAGAATGATACATATTTGAGATATAGATTCATTCATGTTTAGAATATTGATGACACACTTACATTGAAACTATGGATTATACACTTAATATACGGATGATAAATCTCTGACGTCACAATTTATGCGAGGTTATTTCAAAACATTCCGGACAGATGACGTCACGTCGTTGCTTAGGTCCGGATACACACACATATACAGACACACACACACACACACACACACACACACACACACACACACACACACACACACACACACACACACACACACACACACACACACACACACACACACACACACACACACACACACACACACACTCACACACACACACACACACACACACACACACACACACACACACACACACACACATATATATATATATATATATATATATATATACATATATATATATATATATATATATATAATATATATATATGTATATATATATTACATACATAATATAAATGTATAAATATACACACACCAAGACAAACACATCATTTATATATATATATATATTCATATATATATATATATATATATATATAAATATATATACATACTCACATAATGTAAATGTATACATATACACACACTAAGACACACATATCATTTATAATATACAAATATATATATATTATATATATATGTACATATATGTATACATATATTATATATGTGTGTGTGTGTGTGTCTGAATATATATATATATACATTATATATACATACATGTGTGTGTGTGTGTGTGTGTGTGTGTGTGTGTGTGTGTGTGTGTGTGTGTGCGTGTGTGTGCGTGTGTGTGTGTGTGTGTGTGTGTGTGTGTGTGTGTGTGTGTGTCTGTATGTGTGTGCGTATGAATATGTGTATAAATCATATGCACATACATATATATGTGCATTTATACAATATACATAGTTATTCCCCACCCGACCTCATCATAAATCGTGAGATCTACCCACCCTTTGTGATCAATTGTCGAGGGAAAGAAGGAGAAGAAGTAAAAGGAAATGGAGGGGATGGAGTTGAAGGGAGTCGGGGGGAGGGAGGGAGGGAGGGAGGGAGGGAGGGAGTAAGAGCCGTGGAGTTGCGTGCGACAACCGCGGGATCTACGGTGTTTCGCAAAGTAGCGGTACGGTAACGCAATGATCACGACGTGTCACGTAGAATACACATCGACACACATCCAAACACGCACACACACACACACACACACACATACACACACACATGAGCAAGAACAAACAGTGGACGACCGCAAGGGTGCTTGTGCACACAGACGTGCACGCGCACACAGGCGAGTGTGTGTACTGTAGACATACAGTCACCTGGTGATATTTGTGCCTTTTTATTGAAAAATATACATGTATATGCACACAAACGTATCCGTATTAAGATATATGAATAGATGTGCATACACACACACACATACACACACACACACACACACACACACACACACACACACACACACACACACACACACACACACACACACACACACACACACGCACACATACGTATACACATATACATATATACACACATACTGTACATACATACATACGTATATACATGCATACGTACACATACATACATATATATTAATACATACTGTACATGCATACATATATACACACATACATACATACATACATACATCTATGCATACATACATACATAAACACATACATGCATACATACATACATGCATACAAACACACGTACACATACATACAAAGTACACACATATACATGCTGTACATACATATACGGATGAATAGGTATATACTCTTTTGAATATATTCGTACTGTACATATAATGTTCAAATATGAATCATATACACTACAAATATACACGATTAGAAATCATATGATTACTTGTGTGTGTGTATGCATATACGTCTATGAACATGTATCTATATATTTACCTATGAATTCCTCTTTTTGTTCGCAATTTCTGTGTTATTTGTTAGAAAACGGAGCAAAACTTACTTCGCGCCTCTGCGGCACATTATTTGTTTATATTATTGTTTGTGCCGCGTTAAAATCCCCACAACAATTTGTTTATGTTTTACATGACACACTCTTATGGGTTACTGTTTTGTTCTTACCTGATATACAATAGATAAATTATAAAATGCCACCTTTCCTGTCTCTTTAGTGCACAGACGACGAGCTAAGTGACATGCACATGCGCAGAGCAAGTTATGAGTTAGATACAGTGTTAGATAGTTATCCAATTGCGTAAACATAAACAAGATCGAAATATAAACAATTTGTTTATTTTTTCTAACTCAGTGGGGGGATAGGTAAACAATAGGTGTGGACTTCTAAGTCATTAGGTGGATCAATGTGGAACGAAGCATGTGGTCTTAATATCATTCAGCTAAATTTTTTTGTTTAGATTAGAGATTTTGTTTTGGGTAACGTCAGGCAATTTTATTCGGTTTGGAGAATCACCTCTACACTCTAGTGGTCACTAAAACAAGTCCATTATTTTCTAAACAAATTTCTACTTTAAAATTTTCGTTCTTTTTAAAACCACAAAATTTTATTCACCTTTATGTGATTTTTATACAGTGGGAACTGTAAACCCGAAAAGAAGAAGTTGAACAGGTTTAGACTGCTTTGGTTATCCTCAATGACCCCAACTTTGTCGCAATCAACGCCAAATGACTTCATTCAAAATACCTTCTTTGCCACAGAGGGTCGTCATAAAGCTGAATAAAAGAGCCTGATGGCAAATGCATTGAAGAGAAATAACAACAATTAAGGAATAAGGATGAGACTAATAAGGATGCATGGAGGCTGTCAGATTATAAGGACAAGCCACACTCTATATGAAAGGAGTCAAAGAATTTTCTGTTTGTAACTTTGAGACTTAGTAAGGTCATTCCTAGTTCTTCGACCCAGTGGCAGCCTTTACACATTTTATCATGCCTATAATCATATGATTTTCCTTTACTAATGGAGTGTCTTCTCAGCTAAGGCGTTTAGTACTAAATAACACGCTGGAAGGAAGTTAAATAATTAAAAGACAATACATACAGAATAGAGGAAAAAGGAGAAAAGTAAAAGAAAAATAGAAGAAAAAAGGAGAGAAGGAAATAATCAAGGAAAAAGGAAATAGGAAGAAGGGAAGGATAAAAGTAGGAAAGAAGGAAAGGAAAATGAAAGAAGGAGAGGGAGAAAGAAAGAGGAAAGGTAAGAAACAGGAAACAAAGAAGCGAAAAAAGAAAAATAATGAAAAAATGAAGGAAGAACGAAAGGAAGATATAAAGTCATGAGGGAAGACAGAGGGAAGGAAGGAAAGAATTGAAGGCAGAAGATCAAGGTAAGGAGCCTACTCCAAGAAACACGTAGCTGCGGCCGAAGCCGTCACCTGTTGGCCCAGGTAACGGTCACTGTTGGGAACTGGAGAGAAGTGCGAGATTCGAACCCACAACCAAGTGAATCTGAAACCAGTTTACTTACGATTAGGCAACCAGTGGACAGGAAGGAAGAGGAAGAAGAAGAAGAAGAAGAAGAAGAAAAGAATGACCAGACTCAATGATATGCACTAAAGATCCGGCTCGAAACAGGGGACTGCACAGTCTAGAGTCAGCCTCTGGAATGAAAGGATTGAGCTGTGTAGACCATGACAGTCTGTGATGAACGAAGGCGCAGTCGAAGAATTAAGTATTTCCTCCGGTTCAAATGAAGGTCACTGAAACAAGACGAAACTTAGAGGTAATACAAGAAGGATCGAGCTTCTCTTTCAGTGTATTTCCTTGCGTTTCAGTATTCATCGGACAAGGATGAAGAGAGGTTAAATTCTTACACTGCGCAAGGCGGTCCCAGCAAATAATGACTATGTGAAGTGAAGCGAGCAACGTATGACGTATACATGATAGCATGTTGGTGCTCAGCGCACTCGTGATGGGAACTCTTGTCGCTTTTTACCACAAAGGTTCGGTCAAGGATGGCAACTTATGTGTTACATGAACGAAGTATTCTGAAATTAGTCCCAAAATTTTAGAATGTGTGTGTGTACCACGTGAACCATGGGTAGATCCTCAACAACTACTGGTGACTCCCACCTGCCCCGGCTATCCTAGCGTAGGTCACTCAGTAAGCAAGACAGAGGAGAACTGGAGCTCAGTCGAGATGTGGTGGATCAGTCATTTGCTCGCCAAACAGCATCCTATTCGTAATCTTCCTTTTGTACTTCCGCTTTTCCGAAGAAACAGAAGTATTTTTCTTGTACTGAATAAAACCACCTGGCGGCAGCTAAGCTCAACGACTAAACTCATAACACAGGAGCAAAAGAGATACTCGTAATAGGCTTTCCTTCACTGAATAAAATCGCCTGGCGGCAGAGAGAATAGAAGGGTGAGGTTGTAAAACGCAGCGAGACAAAAAATTTATTATACGTAAACGTGAGCACCTTTCACAAGAGTGGAAGAGAACCTGCTTTCGTAATGTGAGAACGTGAGGACGACGAGGAAGACGAAGGCGAAGAAGACAAAGAAGAGGACGAGGAGGAAAACAAAAGCCGATGACATCAAATGCGATGGCGAAAATAATGACAACAAAAACGACAAGGACGACAAAAAAAAAAGGAAAATAAAAGGAGAAAAAGAAGATGAAATAGATGACGATGAAATAGAAGACGAAAAAGTAATAGAAGTAATAGAACGAAGTTTAGAAGAAGGAATAGAAAAAGTAGAAGAGAGGAAGAAATAGAAATAGAAGATAAAAATAAGAGAATATGAGGAAGAAGGGAATAATAGAAGGAAGAGAAATAAAGGAAGAAGAAGAAGAAGAAGAAGAAGAAGAAGAAGAAGAAGAAGAAGAAGAAGAAGAAGAAGAAGAAGAAGAAGAAGAAGAAGAAGAAGAGGAAGAAGAAGAAGAAGAAGAAGAAGAAGAAGAAGAAGAAGAAGAAGAAGAAGAAGAAGAAGAAGAAGAAGAAGAAGAAGAAGAAGAAGAAGAAGAAGAAGAAGAAGAAGAAGAAGAAGAAGAAGAAGAAGAAGAAGAAGAAGAAGAAGAAGAAGAAGAAGAAGAAGAAGAAGAAGAAGAAGAAGAAGAAGAAGAAGAAGAAGAAGAAGAAGAAGAAGAAAGAAAAACATCAACAACAACAACTACAACAGCAACAACAACAACAACAACTATTACAACAGCAACAACGATGACAACAACAACAACAACAACAACGACAACGACAACGACAACAATAACAGGAAAACGGACGCGTCCGGGCTGCTCCGGTCGAGCTGTCGGTCGAGCTGCTGGAAATGTGCTCTGAGACGGCGCAAATGTCACATGCCCGCCGATTTACGATCCGTAATGGCGGACATTGAGCAAGGGACCTTTCGAAGGTGGAACGGGCACCAACTGAGGGCGGGCAGCCCGTCTCAAGCAGCCAAACAACCAATAAGGAAGATTTGGCCCAATAACAAGTAACATTAACGACCAGACTGAGTCGTACATTGATCTCGATAAAATTCCTGCAACCCCGCGAAAAATAGAATAGAATTAAATAGATATGCAAAAAAAATAAAAAAATGGTAGTGACTGCAAAATTTTATATTCTAGGAACTCTTGAACGATAAAGAATAAAATACGAGAAGAAATGTGAGAGGTTGATACATATCACTCGCTGAACAGGAAAAAGAAGAGACAACAAATAAAAAAAAAAGAGAGAGAGAGAGAGAATGATGACATCACGAAGTGGCGAAATAACAGGCGTTTAGCAACGGAATAGGGCCATGCTGTGACGACGACGACGAAGAAGAAGAAAACGACATCAACGACGACGACGAAGAAGAAAACGACAACGACGATGACGATGAAACTGGCGGGGTTGACGACAACGACGACAACGCAGACCACGACCATCGTAAATACGACGACGATGACGACAACGACGACTAACACGCGACTACCACAATCACGACGAGGTTGTGTATGGATACATGACAAAAAAAAATCTACCCCCTCCTCTCTCTTTCTCTCTCTCTCTCTCTCTCTCTCTCTCTCTCTCTCTCTCTCTCTCTCTCTCCATCTTTTCGACCAATACATAATGCTTGGACACGATATTATAACGAAACAAAATATTAGAAAAGCGAGATGGAAAGTTAGATTGGGTCATTATCTCTAAATGAGACTAAGGAATGAATATATAGCATAAACATACCAAAATAAAGACCCTTCACCCCAAACTTAAGAAAAAGAAGTTCTTTATTCAACCTGTATTGATATCTGCCACTTGCCTCGGCTATAAGAGCTCACAAGGAAAAAGGTGATGGCATTCGAATCGACCGACGCCTCTTGGTTTAAGTTCATCACCATTACGAGCTATCACACGAGTCGGAATACCTTAAGATTCTTTGGGATCGTGGAGATAATGCTTACTCGTGACCCATGGGACAATCGAGGCAGGAAAGATCCTGGCGAAGCAACATTGGGGCAGAAACCGCGAAAGACAACACCCCCGACTTAAAAAAAAAAAAAAAAAAAAAAAACACTCCCGCCTTAAAAAAAAAAAAAAAAAAAAAAAAAAAAAAAAAAAAAACCTGACGAATCCTGTTGCTGTTGCCTTTATATGGTTGAAGGGTACGCTTGTGACAAAACGGTGCCTCATCTGGTCGAGAGCAACTGTTCCAAAATTTGACCATTAACTGAATACAATCAACTGACAATCGCCAGCATAGGAATCTAAAGACGCATCTTTACAATGAAGAGGTAATTATAGAACACATGAAAAGAGATTCCTCTGAAAAAAGAGGTTGCAAAGAATGGCTTTTGGCACAAATTCAAACATTACCAACTTGACCCATTTGCCTAACGATGCTATTCAGTTGAAGAAACCCTTACCTCTTAAGAGATTGAATCTTAATCAGCCGTTCAAGTGTGTCTCTGTTTTACTGTTATATATATTTTTCCTGGATAACACCAAATGGCTTCATTTAGCCGAGAAAACACCCAATATTTCTTAAAATATTAAAAACTAATTCCACTGGTCCGTTCCCAAATGTTGTCTTCTATACAGCTGAAGGAAAGCTCCTCATTTCTTAAAGTGCTGGAAGATGATTATATAGCAACTGGAATCTTGCAAGACGAAGGAACTACAAGGGAATTTTATTCATTTGCGAAGAATGAAGGTAAATGACCCTATCTCCTCACCTTGAAAGGTGTGCAATTCTGTGGACTGAGATACCTATAGTTCCGACCCAGCCAATTGCTGTTGTCGGTTTTCTATAAAGGAGACGCTGGGTTAGATAGAATATAGTACAATTTCTTAGAGAATTAGACTGTTTAGAGCTGTATGCGCACAAATATGGTACACTCTCCAGGAGACGAAAGGGACGAATAGAAGTTAGCAAGACCGAAAGAAAGAAGAAAAAAAAAAAAAAAAGAGCGATAAAATCGGAGACGGAAGACGAGCGAGATCTCGCACACGTACGAGCGTCAGAACGAGCGGGAGAACGAGTCGGGACCCGAACGCGAAGTCCTGGGGCACAGCAACCGCTCGTGGACCGGGCCTGCAAGATGGATAGATAGTTGCCCGTGGGACCCGCCCACACCGTGTTCACCTGCCGCCCCGCTTCCCCTACCACCACCTCCACCACCTCCACCACCACCACCACCTCCTCCCCCACCACCATTACCTCCCCAACCTCCTCCTCCTCCTCCTCCTCCTTTATCTCCCTACAATCACTATCAACATCCCCAACACCATCTCAACACCTCTGCCAAAACATGTACTTCTCCTGCCCTACCAAGAACACTCCCCCCCTCGACTATCACCAATACACCACATCTCAATTATCTACTTCCCCATCTCCTCCACCATCACCATTACCCCAACACCACCTCGACACCATTGTCTAAACGTGTATCCTGCTGCCATACATCCAACACTTCCTCTTCCATCATCTCCACCACATACTATCTCACCATCATCATCACACCAAGTACCAAACGCCTATCTTGCTTTCTACCTAGAGCCAGACGTCACATCCCAACGTCATTGTTACATTCCCAAGACATAAATTAACCTTCACCACAGCCTCGCCACCCATACTCCAGTTGTTGAAACACGGAGAGGTTCTCTAAAGATTCAATTCTAGCTAGCACCGGAGAATTTCATTCAGCGCAAGTTTAGTCAGTGCAGCGAATGCGTTCAAACTTCTAATTAAGTTACCACCTACGGGGCATCCCTACTGACTTCAATCTAGTGAACAAATGCATACATAACTTTACGTGTATATGTGAGTGCGTGTGCATGATTACATGTATACATATAAATATCTGTATAAATATATCTGCATACACACACACACACACACACACACACACACACACACACACACACACACACACACACACACACACACACACACACACACATACATATATATATGTATGTATATACATATATATATATATATATATATATTTATATGTATATATATATATTATATATATATATATATATTTATATATATGAATACATATATACATATATATACATATACAAATATATATATATACATACATATATATATACAAATATATATATATATACATACATATATATATATATATATATATATTGTCAACCACAGTGCACTTTATTTCTAAGCCATCAACATCGGAAGAACCGTGGAGGCACATGCAGATGGCTTAAAATTAAAGTGCACTGTGGTTGATAAAAATGTATCTCTAGTCACTGGGACCCATTCATTGTATATATATATATATATATATATATACATATACATATATATATATATTTATATATGTATATATATTTTATATACATATATATATATGTGAATAATTCGCTAGTGGACAGCGACATCAATCATACAATCCATGACCGTCGCGCAGAGGATTCGAACCACTGCCAATAGACCCAAGAGAGTCCAAAGGCGGGTGCTGTGGACTCTCTTGGGTCTATAGGCGGTGGTTCGAATCCTCTGCGCGACGGTCATGGATTGTATGATATGTATATATATATATATATATATATATGTATATATATATGTATATATATGTATATATGTGTGTGTATTCATACATTTACATAAATCTATATATGCATTTGCATATACATATGTGCATATGCACAGGCACATACATATACAGCACAGATATTATAAATTATCCGTTTCTATTCATGTCAGCAGATACACAACTTCCCCAGATTGCGTGATATAACTAGTTATTACGACAGTCATGCTTGAGGCGGCGCGGTGCATTATAGAAAACTTTTTCTGCCTTTCCGCCAAAGTACAGGAAAATTGGTCGACATGTTGTGAAGCAATACGGTACGGGAGGGTTCCGAACCGGTATAGCGTACTCCAGGGGATTTTTTTTTTCTTTTCTTTTTTTTTCAATTGTGTTCAGTGACCCGGGTTTCATCCCAACTGTTATCTGGTGATTACCATTTGACCTGGCTCCCCAAACACGTACAGCAAAGGTTGCGGTCTCAGGGTGTGGCTAACGCGGTTCTTGACCAGTTTGTCTTATATTAGTTGATTAGTGGGAAGGTCTTATGCCAGGAACTGTTTTTCTGTGACACAATCTGTCACCTGGATAAACATAGTGACACACCGGGCAAGAATAACGGCTATTTTTTAGGGCTGAATTTATATGTAATAATTATCTTTATATAGCAGAATTTGGTGCTTTTTCATCAACTCGTAAAGACATAAATATTCTGAAAAAAAACAGTCTAATTCGTTTCAAACCACATTTGCCAAAGTTATTTTCATTATAGGAGAAGGATTCTGAATCTCCTTTTCAACTAAATTAAAAACTAACTATCCTTCTTCACTTCCGTCGAAGCACAACGGAAATTGATAGAATAGTCTGTTGGCAGCCATAAAAAAAAGAAAAACAATCCCAGACGAAGTCCACAAGGATTTCTAAATTTATTGTGAAGACAACGTGACTGGATGGCTGACCAAGTTGTTCGACTTGTCTTACAGGTTTACTCACATACCAGAGATGTGGCGTCGTGTCATTGCAACCAGTCTTCTCAAGCCTGGAAAGGAGGAACGTCTGAACATGGAGGAAACCCTTACCACCATATATGGAAATCTTGGCAGCGGAAGATTCTTCAGAACTAGTCAGCCCCAAGAGGCTTGGTTGCCTCATGCTCATAGAAAACTTAGTGACAGCAAAACAGTCTGCGAGAAAGTACATACATACATATACCAAAGGCTTTTTCCCCCTTACACGGGGGGTAGCCCAAAAGAAAACGGCATAGAAACCACTCCCACCCATTCCATTTCCTATATATTCCACTCCCCTCCACCCTCCTCCCTCACTCTTATCTTGGCACCTCCTGGATGACGGGTCATCCCTGCATCCTGTCCACTGCCCTGGGTCAGAAGCAGTGTCGCAAGTACTGTCAGAAAACCAGAAACCATGAAACAATGGAGAATATTCATTACAAACATCTGTCCCCGAGGTCATATATAGACTCACGTACATATCCTGAATGAGTGTGGCGTGAAGAATCTCTGTCCATTAAGACCAATGTGTATTATTTTTTTCAGACAGTTAACATCTACGGCACAGTGATATATTTAACAGATTTTGTTCGGAATAACAGGAAGACGATTGCCAACATCTTAGCGAGCGTGGCGGTAGCGAATTATTTAAAACCATTTCGAGGTGAAGGGATTAGAGACATTTTATCACTTCGCAATGATGTCGCACTTCATAATCTTTCCTTCCTAAACAACACAACAGCAAGCGATACTGTTCAGTTCGTGGATAAGGACAATACTTGAGAGGTTATGAGTTTCAGAGTCGTTTACCGTTTTATGAGCCGCACACAAAATACCTATAAAACCTATAAAGGTGCTACTGTGACAAAAGGAATAAAGTTAAACTTTGATGATCTAACTCTTTGCCAACCAGGAATTTCTTTAAACTAAATAGAATCGCCCGGCGGCAGTTAGACTGTAATCCTTCATCGTCTCTATTTTATCTTAATTATGATAACCAATAGATATAAACTGGCTGACATATCACAAAAAGTTCAGTTTTTGATTTTTGGATCTACAGTTGGTAAGGTTTCTGCCTGGTCTACCTCTTATTTGTCGACATTGATTAATTTCTTATGAAACACAAAATGCGAAACTTGATGTAAATGAACAGTATAATCTGTTCTTTTTACATTAAATGCGGAACATTCGCACTGTTGCCAAAGCCATGTGATGCAAGCCGATGGACCACGGGGAAATCTTGTCAACTGTACTCATCGGGAAGTGGGTGGGAGATCGGGTGAGGCAGTAGCTGTCGATTGCTGTTATTACGCTCAGATCGACCTAGTTTGTCAGAGGTGTTGGAGCGATACGC
>NC_134801.1:46192981-46197981 GCF_046742065.1 Oratosquilla oratoria
GACCAAAGGAAGTAATGCATGTTGGTGTCGAAGTACTTTACCCTGATATAAGACGCATTTAACAGCTCCGAAATCACTACGTAACGAAAGATAATGCTTGACGTATGTTGAGTTGTCTCGTATGAATGTGAATTGCAACCCGGCCACGGGAAGTACTGGTGCGGCTGGATGTGTACTGCCCGTCTAATAAGCATGGCTTGCACTCTCATGCAAAAACTATGATTGCCATCCCCTTATTACCACTCAACCATATATCCTGGCGTACACAGAGAGACTCGCACGCACCCATGTATCCTCCCTTTATCAACACGTGAACGTGTCCCGCACGCACGTCAACAAATACAAGCTGCGCGCCGGGTTGCACAATGTAGCATTTCAGGAGGACTAGTGTCGGAGTAAGAAAGAGAGTAAGTTGGGTGAGCGAGTAGACTGGAGTGACAGATGTTGTGGAGGTGGTAAAAGAGAGGAAGTGAAATCGGGCAGGTATTAACGCGAATGAATGATGAGCGATGGAGCAAATGTGTTATTGAGTGGACGCAGTGAGATGGGAAGTGTGCAAATGGGAGACCAGGCAGATAATATAGAGAAGGTTGCAGGAGTAACGTGGCATGTGTTGGTGCAGTCGTACGAGTCATGAAATGGTATAAAAATGGCCTTTATTCAGCAGTGGACTCAAAATGGTTGACTGATTGATTGAGTGTAGGATAAGAAAGTACAACAGGGGATCTATTTTAATACAAGAAAGGTGGAAAAACTTTGTAGATGTTTTGTGAGGCTTGTTGTCTTTGAGTTGCTCTCCCTCGTCCGTCCTCTACCACCATTTCTACTTTCATTTTCACCACTAATATCTTCACCTCATCACCACCACTACCACCACCATCTGCTACGTGTAACCAACCCACCACAATAATCTCATCCACCCTCAATCACTTTCTTCGTTGTTTTCCTCGTTCTACACTACGAGGCCTTCCCCCCCAAATATCTTTTCATTTCTTCGAGCTCGCAAGACCTTCAGAGTCCTACACCTTCCTCACTTTGCTCTTCTTCGGCTCTTTTGTTCTTGGCCTTGGAGATCGAAGGCCTTCGTTCAGTTCGTTCTATCGGGGCTCTTGATCTATCAAGTGTCTGGGATCCTGTCCCATATATCCAGACCTTACATGCTCATCTTGTTGGGCATATCTTTCATCTACTCTCTTAGGCCCGCTTTGCAAGTCCGAGCTTAACCCTTCCGCTATAAGAAAATATTTTAGATATTCTATTCTGGCTAAAGCCAAATTATTTATTTCACTTCGGGGGAATCAAGCCTCAGTGAAACTATTTCTTCTGATTTACACATGACGATTTCTTTCGATTGGAAGAAAACCCCTCTATATCTTATGGGATCAAACATAAAGATGTCTATAGCATGTTACCCACTTGGAGTATTTACTGGCCAGCGCTTTACAATTCCACTCAGTTTAGAGAAATTTTTGTTTACCTAAATGGGTTTTCTGAAAGTTCTACCCGAACGGTTGGCCTTAGGTAACTAAAGTGAGAATACACAGGCTACTTTGAGCTTTCAGTTCCGTCATTCAGGCCAACAGTTCAGGCATAACTGTCAGTTAAAACTGTGCGTGTAAAACAGGTCTTGCGCCAGCAGCGCCCAACCCGCTCTTTGTGCATGCGCGCGCAGCCCTGCGCGGTGTGGGCGGGAAATGCGAGGGTTGGGACGGAAACTCACGTCAAGACGGCGAGGATAAGCATCTTGAAACGCAAACAAAACTAGGTGTTATTTGGATATGACTACCCAGGGCTGAACTACAGGTTCTTCACGCCTTACTTACTGAGGAGGGGTACCACGTAAATGCACAAAGTAACCAAATGGTAGGGAGAGAGTGAAAGATGACCATGCGGTACCTTCGATACTAACAAGGTTACAGGAACATAATCAGAATAGCCAAGGCTCAAACTGAATAGATAGAAAATGTACGAGCCATTGAAGATATACGAATCAATTTGTATATTTCTCCTGGCTAGCAAAAAAAAAAAAAAAGACTAAGTGGTCCGATAGGCAACCCCTCCATGCGTTAAAAGGACTCTACACGAAATCATTTGGTTTAGATTATGGTGTTGTTTATCCCTCTCGAGCAAATTCAGAGGGATATTTATCACTTGAAATCTACGAAATACAACCAATTAGACATATTCTGTTTTTAACGCACACACACATACACATATGCATTTTTACTGTATATATATATATATACATATATATATACACATATATATATATAAACATACACATATATATCTATATACAGTATATATATATATACATATATTCATATATATATATATATATATATATATATATATATATATATATATATATATTGATAAATTGCTTAAGACAAATGAGGGAGTGATAGGTGGGGAAGGGTAAACGAAGATGGGCTAAGAATACATTTATTGTTCTTACGTTTCGGTTATTATAACCTTCCTCAGAGAACTTGTTACAGAACATCTTGGTCACAACATTTATACCCGTAGTGGGGGAACTTGTGAAGCTTCGAGTGTCAGGTTTTTTCTAGCGCATTTATTATTAATAACGACAGAGAAGGATTTATATGCCTATCTAAAGCAGCCAGTCTCTTAATAATAAATGCGCTAGAAAAAACCTGACACTCGAAGCTTCACAAGTTCCCCCACTACGGGTATAAATGTTGTGACCAAGATGTTCTGTAACAAGTTCTCTGAGGAAGGTTATAATAACCGAAACGTAAGAACAATAAATGTATTCTTAGCCCATCTTCGTTTACCCTTCCCCACCTATCACTCTCTCATATATATATATATATATATATATATATATATATATATATATATATATATATATATATATATATTTATATATATATATATCACGCAAACAAACACGCAATCATTCACACACAAGAAACCACACACATACACACAAAAAAAACACGCACACAAACACACACACATGCACACACACACATACAAACACGTACACAAACAATATACACATACGTGCTCATACGCACACACACACATGCACACACACACACACACACACACACACACACACACACACACACACACACACACACACACACACACACACACACACACACACACACACACACACACACACACACACACACACACACACATACATATACACACTCAAACACAGTCATACACATAAACATACACACACAAACATACACACACACACACACACACACACACACAAACACACACACACACACACACACACACACACACACACACACACACACACACACACACACACACACACACACACACACACACACACACACACACACACACACACACACACACACACACACACATATATACACACACACCCCTTTGTGTATATACATATATAAATATATATATATATATATATATATATATATATATATATATATATATATATATATATATATATATATATATACTGTGATAAAGTAGTAGCCTCCGTCTGTCTGTCCGTTTGTTTATTTGTTCACAAAGTCCTCCTTGGGTTTTGGAGATAGACCCCGATAACCATATATATTCTGATACCCTATCACTCCGGGTACTTGGATAACTATATCTCATCCCCCCCCCAAAAAAAAAATAGGGTTAAGGGTTAAATTTAGGTGGGATATAGTTAGGTTAGGGATTATTCATGAATTTTGCAGATAGACCCATATAACCATATATATTCTGAAACCTTATAACCCAAGGTACTTGGATAATTATCTTTCATTTGCCTGTCTGTCTGTTTGTTTGTTTGTTTACGAACTCCTCCTAGGGTTTTGGATATAGACTGTCTGTCTGTCTGTCTGTCTGTCTGTTTGTTCATGAACTCCCCCGAAAACCATATATATTCACCATAACCCAGGCTACTTGGATAAGTATGTTTTATTTCCAAAGTGCGTCTCCTTCCTCAAATAGTTTTTTTTTTTTTTTTTACTTTCTTAACATTTTATTTTTGTTACCTTTTCCATTGAGTTATATTGATACGTGTACCTTTCTCCACAAATCTTATCAAAATTAGAATGATCATCATTTGCCCGCAGCTACGCTCTGGTAATTTGGTTAGTATATATATATATATATATATATATATATATATATATATATATATATATATATATATATACATATATATATATATATACTGTATTTATATATATATATATGTATATATATATATATATATATATATATATATATATATACATAACCGCGAACACACACGCACTCTGAGATAAACGATTACAATGTGAATGCAGACCCATAAATGATTGTGTATATATACATATTATATATACATATTAAATACACACATACAAACACACACACACACACACACACACACACACACACACACACACACACACACACACACACACACACACACACACACACACACACAAATAAAAAATATATATATATATATATATATATATATATATATATTATATATATACATATATATATGTATATGTATACATATATATATATGTATATATATAGGTATATATATATATGTATATATATATATATATATATATATATATATATATATATAGATATACTATGGAATAAATAATTGCAGTGATAGCTTTCAAACATATTCCCCCATGCTAGAAGCTGTGGCCAATTACAATTGGGATTCGGACTTCATGGTTTTACCCAATCTAAGTTCCTCTGTACATATGTACATATATATATATATTATATATATATACAGTATATATATATATATATATATATATATATATATATATATATACATATATATACGTATACCTCGCACTAAAACATTAATGAATAATGATCTTTGACTTACGTGACTCAAGAACTCCCAAAGAGAATGTGTTCACCTCAGAAATGGTTTAAGTACGGCCCAAGTTGTAACCTTTGGCTTACGAATTTCGACGTCCTGGGTAAGTGGCCTAGACCGAGTAGTCACCAATCTG
>NC_134801.1:46202981-46205481 GCF_046742065.1 Oratosquilla oratoria
ATCACCATCACCAACTCATCATCACAACCATGAATACGAGTGCTGACCAACCCGTCAGCATTTGACCACAACCACAACCACCTCCGCATGATCAACCACTACTACAATCATCACCATCACAACCGCCACCACTATTATCATCACCATTATCACCACCACCACGCCCCAGAAACGAGTCTCCTCATCAGGTGGTTCGATTACTGTACCGCTGGCCGTCGCTGCGAGTTGCATGCTCGGCGTCCGTGCCGCGCCATGCAACCCGTTCCTGTCATGAGCGCCGACGTAATGCCTTGATTATGCGTTGAAAATACGCCGGTCAGCCGGGAGACGTGGCACTGAAGAGAAAGAACCTAAGGAAGAGGTCGGACTGTCGATTACGTGTAGCGGCTGTCGGGGGGGCTGGGGTGGAGGTGGAGGTGGGGGGGAGATAGTGGTGGCTGTGGGGGCTGAGGTGGAGGGGAGGGGTGAGATAGTGGCGGCTGGCGGTGGTGTCTGGAGCGGTTGTGGCTGTGCAACGTTGGCTGTGTATGTGGCGGCTGTGGTTGTGGCAGTGAAGTGGACAGTTTGGTCGAATGCTGGGTGCATGATGCGGGTCAAGATGGAGCAGCAAACTGTTTTTATGCTAAATAGAAGTCAAAAAAGGCGCCAGGGCAAAGCCCTGAGGGGAAACTTGGCGTGTCGACCCTTTCGCTGAGGCCGGGGGGACGAGACGGCGGGAAAGGGACGTTTCCTTTGAGTGAATAAAATCGCCTAGTGCCACCCAGAACGAATTAACAAGTCTTAAACAGCGGCGAAAGTGTTAATTAAACTCTTCGTAAAAGTTTAAAACAACAGAGAATAATTACAAAAAACAAAGAAAGAGATAAAGAGGAGATGGGTCAGTAATGTGTTCTCTTGGATGTGTTTACTACACAATGCAACACAAGTGTCACAGCCCAGAGCAGAGCATGAAACACAAAAGCATATGCGTAAGTCAGTGATGATCGTCTCGACACAGGTGTGTGTCGTGTGGAAGGACACGTGTCACAAGTGTTTGTGTAACTTTTTAAACTCCAGATAATAGACACACATGCACGCAAGCGCACGTACGCACCCAAACACACACACACACACACACACACACACACACACACACACACACACACACACACACACACACACACACACACACACACTACATATATATATATATATATATATATATATATATTATATATACGTATATATATTATATATACATATATATATATATATATATATATATATAAATATACGTGTGTGTGTGTGTGTGTGTGTGTGTGTGTGTGTGTGTGTGTGTGTGTGTGTGTGTGTGTGTGTGTGTGTGTGTGTGTGTGTGTGTGTGTGTGTTTGTGTGTGTGTGCATGCGTGTGCGTGTGTCTGTGCGTGTGTCTGTGAGTGTGTGTGTGTGTGTGTGTGTGTGTGTGTGTGTGTGTGTGTGTGTGTGTGTGTGTGTGTGTGTGTGTGTGTGTGTGTGTGTGTGTGTGTACAGGAACTAACTAAAAACCACATTAAGTAACTCTAAGAAACTGTTAATATTACACAATGATATGATTAACTTATATTACATAAGGTCAGCGCATTCTGATCTTACGATTTAACCTTACCTTTGAACCACACGATAATCTATACATGATCATTTTTTTAACATATGGCCCCTGTACGTATTACTTCCTCTATCCTTGGTGGGATTTATTGAGCTGAGGGAACAATTGAGGTCTCGATCGACAGACTTTGATTTGTCCCATAGGATGAATAAAATCGTCTGGCGGCAGATCAAGCTCAGCAAATTTTCCATAGAAATCACAAATGCGACATCATTTACCCCTTTACTTTATATGAATATGTAGACGATATCATCAAGCCTTTTTTCTCGAAGGAAAGCTACAAAATGAATATAGCCATCTGGTAGTAGACAAAATAAAAGGGAAAGTTCTCTCCGGTAAATAAGTGATTGATGGGCATATGCCACTGCCTTTCCCTACAGATGGAGTGGGCGTGTTCATCATTTATATTAATCAAATGTCTTGATGGTGGCCTTGACACAAAGGAAAAGTGCCAAGTAATACAAAAGACAAAATATTTTCAGATTTTGTTTTGGTCAAAGCTTAACGGCTCTGCACAGCTGAAGGCAGGAAATATCACCTGATAAGTACTATTAGGCAAATGCTATTAGATTTTAACTATTACTAGGTAAGTACTTTTAGGTATAAATTAAATCATTTAGTGAATATTTTTGGGTAAAGACTCTTTGGCATATACTGATATTTATACACAGTTAGATAAATCCTCTTAGTCATGTACTACTAGGTATATATTCTTAGATAAATACTATTGCGTGAATGTATTTACGTAAGTAATTGAGTAAAAACAATTAGACATTTGTTTTAATACCATTGCCACTTTAAGATAAATACTACACCTGTTTTTGATCATTATTCTCAAGTAAATACAATCGAGTGAATACTCTTAGGATATGACG
>NC_134801.1:46230481-46235481 GCF_046742065.1 Oratosquilla oratoria
AATCTTCACTGTAACAACGAAATCTGGAGACAATCTGAAAAAATAAATCCTGCAAAATGGGCGATTGTAGTTTTTATTGTAATTATGGATGGTTAAATATACTTTATTCTTCAGTCTTTTGTCCGATCTAAAGCTTCAATCTATATTTTTGGACAAACAGATTTTGTTATCGAGTACAGCCTGATCAATAGGACATATACATAAATAATATGTAAAAACAATAAGTCTGAAACATTTGATCTAATCTTAAAGATATCCAGATTGTAAATAAAATTATCAAATTTATTACTGAAAGTAAAGTTTAAATTCATACTGAATGTATATATATATATGCATATATATATATATATATGTATATATATATATATACATATATATGTATATATATATATATATACATACATACATATATATATGTATATATATATATATATATATATATATATATATATATATATATATAAATTTATTTGGAAATCATAATGGATTTTACTATAAAACTGAACATTCTTGAAATCATTTAAAGCCAAATATTTCCCTAATCTATGTTCCCGTTTTAAAATTGCAGAATCAGAACACATATGTGTATGAGTGTGTATGTTAAAGTTGTGCATTAGGTGTGTGTATTCGCAGTTTTAAGTATTTAAATACCCGACATTTGATTGTCAAACTTCTGGTCTTCAGTATATCAGAGACAATATTTGGAATAAGGCAAGTATTAATTGCTAAAGTTCAGATGCTATTAGCTTTTACAGGTTCGACCATTCAGGCAAAGAACAAATGTAATTGTTATTGGAATTAACTTTGTTGCTAGTAATTATGCACTTTCTTATAATTACTAAAGTTACTTGCTTGTTTGCCATACCATTACAGTCTTCTTTTTTTTTCTTCTTCTTTTTTTGTGAGTGGGCGAGGTAATGTAGTGACTAACTTTCAAATGATACAATTACTCTTTAATAATACCTTTATTTATTTGATCAAATTACTAAGTATCATAAGGATATCAGCTACAGATATTTCATTTTTATTATAATTTTCCTATACGTAATGTGCATACCCGTTTTCTCTCTATATATATTTCACTGTTTATATACACACACACAACACACACGCATATATATATATATATATATATATATATATATATATATATATATATATATATACATATGTGTGTGTGTGTGTGTGTGTGTGTGTGTGTGTGTGTGTGTGTGTGTGTGTGTGTGTGTGTGTGTGTGTGTGTGTGTGTGTGTGTGTGTGTGTGTGTGTGTGTGTCTGTGTATATATATATAAAGAGAGAGACCAGATGAAAAAAATACTGGAAGAGAAAGAAGTCAGTGAGGTAATATATCATGCGTATTTCATGCGGATAGCAATGCTCCCTGTCATTATGGCAATGGTTACTATAACCACCATTACAACCATCTTGAATAGCCATAACGACAACAACAACACCAGCAACATCAAAAGCAATAATAGGAGCAACGCCAACATCAGTGACAACAGCAACAACAACCACAACATCTTCGTCACCTTTACAACCGTTATTATTAGCCGCAATATCAATGGTGTAGTGGTCAGCATAGCCCTTATGATCACAAGGCTATCGGTTAGAGTCTGTCTTAGAGAGAATGCTGGTCTCTGGTCAAGATTGATGGCTTCCGCTCATGCCTCACGATGTTAGTGTGATTCGGGGTGACAATGACTGAGTAGCTGATCTGCAGGTGGGGTACCGTGGGGTGCCGTGGGGTGTAGCTAACATAGACATACGCGGAGAGACTTAACGGTAAATACGGGAACCTGTTACTATCTTAACGTTTGATAGTAACACTAGTAGTATGAGTAGTAGTACTAACAAAAGAAGCAACAACATTAGTAGTAGTTGTAGTGTTGGTGGTGATGATGGTAGTAGTAGTAGTAGTAGTAGTAGTAGTAGTAGTAGTAGTAGTAGTAGTAGTAGTAGTAGTAGTAGTAGTAGTAGTAGTGGTAGTAGTGGTAGTGGTAGTGGTAGTAGTAGTCGTCGTCGTCGTCTGAACACGGGGACAATTGGCTTTCTTTGGCATGCGAATATTTGATCCGATGGCCCCCTGTTACAGCAACCTAACCATTGAGGCATCCAACTCCCGGAACGAGTATGAAAAGATCAGGATGTACGAAGAGCGTATACATAATGTAGACCAGGGCTCATTCACTCCTATAACCATTACGACTTCAGGTGGGATGGGTCCTGGAGCAAAGGCATTGTACGCTCGGCTGGCAGAGGTGATGGCTGAAAAGAAACATCAACCAAAATGCAGCATTGTTTCATGGATGAGATGTAGACTCTCACTCCTAAGATCAGCCCTCTTATGCCTGAGATTTGGAGTCTGTCTTGGACAAGAATTCTAGTCTCTGCGTAAGATTGATGGCTTCCGCTCATGCCACACGATGTTACTGTGATTCGGGGTGACAATGACTGAGTAGCTGATCTGCAGGTGGGGTGCCGTGGGGTGTAGCTAACGTAGACATACGTGGAGAGACTTAACGGTAAATACGGGAACCTGTTACTACCTTAACGTCTGATAGTAGCAATAGTAGTATGAGTAGTATTACTAACAGAAGAAACAACAATATTAGTATTAGTGGTAGTGTTGTTGGTGATGAAGCTAGCAGTTGTAGAAGTAGTAGTAGTAGTAGTAGTAGTAGTAGTAGTAGTAGTAGTAGTAGTAGTAGTAGTAGTAGTAGTAGTAGTAGTAGTAGTAGTAGTAGTAATAGTAGTAGTAACAGTACTAGTAGTAGCAGTTGCAGCATCAGTAGTAATAATAGTAGTACTACTACTACTACTACTACTCCTACTACTACTACTTCTAGTACTACTACTAGTAGTATTAGTAGTAGGAGTAATAGTAGTAGCAGTAGTAGTAGTAGCAGCAGTAGCAGTAGCAGCAGTAGTGGCAGTAGTAGAAGTGATAGCAGTAGTAGTAGCAGTAGTAGCAATAGTAGTAGTAGTAGTAGTAGTAGTAGTAGTAGTAGTAGTAGTAGTAGTAGTAGTAGTAGTAGCAGTAGTAGTAGTAGTAGTAGTAGTAGTAGTGGTGGTGCTGGTGGTGGTGATAGCAGTACTAAGAGGAGCAGTAGAACGTTTAAAGGACAAAATTCTTTTGCCGTCATTATTTAAACGACCATTCCTGTAAGTTTCAGCACTATCATCTTCCCATGATGTTGCACTATCGACGACCATCTCAAAAGTTTCTCGATGTGACATCGTTGCGTGCCTTCGTATTACATAGCTACGTACGTTTGTTTCATACCGTTAAATATCGCGGTTTCATATCGTTATTTTCGATACGCACGCTCATGGCACTCCCCTAACCGCATACCGTGACCTGACCAGCATCCGGCGTCTTGGATGCCTCAAGGTGGTCAACTACATCGCGGTCTCCGATCGTGGACGTGGTTCCCAGAGAGAATGAGTTTTCTAAACAAGACTTCAGGCACCGTTAGAGTGGATACAATAGACTCTTGGTATCAAATTTAGTTTATTCGTGAGGTTGGTGGATTGGCCATAGTTGCTGAATGCCTAGATCCTTATTCGCTGTCTCAAATCTTTGAGCTAGACGAGTGTAAACACACACACACACACACACACACACACACACACACACACACACACACACACACACACACACACACACACACACACACACACACACACACACACACACACACACACACACACACACACACACACACACACACACACACACACACACACACACACACACACACACACACATACACATATTCTTCCAAAATCATGATGTTGCACATGCTACATTTACAAGTAACCATTATGTTGCACATTATACTTGCAACTTATCATGTTGCACATTTCCTGATATTAATTCAAATAATGCAGATATAAAGCCACGTTATACCAATGTGGGTTTCAGTCCTATACTTCGACCTCAAACAAGACACTGAAACATCCAACGACAGTCCGAGATTACAAGAAGCTGAGCATAAGTCAGGACCCAGGAGAAACAGCCGAGAACACTAAGGACATTTCATGATAGATAATGTTGAACAGCAGTGAAGGAAGAACAACCACTGCTCAGATGACCTCTTCTACGTGTGGTACGAGTAAGTGTGTACCGGGTGGCTACAAGAAATGAAAGTCAAATGGTGGGAAATACACTGTAATCTCTGATACCACTGACAACTAATGCGTGTGAATACAAAGAGAGCTGGCTCCAAACTGACGCCAAGCCGCCAATTGGCGCCAAAAGACGCGCATCGCATTTGCGATATCCAATATAATTACAAATATACACAATGATTACACATAATTACAATAAATAATAAAACAACAAACAACAAAACATATGACAAATTTATAAAGAGGGGGAAACATATAATTCCCCAAATAAGCAACACACAATTACAATGTACGATAATAATGGTATGATATACAATCATACCACGCTAACACAAGTGGCGACATAAGTATTCTACAGAACAAGGTCATTTTACCTACGAGATGTCAGGTTATAGGGAGGTGGATCACCAACATGAACGACACATGATTAATGATGTCATTTTGTCAAAAAACGTCCTGACCTAAGGTGACCCCAGCCAGAAAGGTGAATGTTAAAGTGACGAGGAAGTGATACAAAAGCGATATGAACCTATAAAACACTTTAAACATTCCTTGGCACGCCCTCTCCATGTTTCTTTTTTTAGGTTATCCATACTTCACACATATACAGTATGAAGACAAAGAACCCCTATACTTTGTTTTGAGAGCTTCCGGAATCCCGTCCAACATTGGGCAATATTGACTTCATCTCGTTTGTGATACTGAATACATATTCTATAGCGTCAATATTTTTGGGACTTTAGTGACACACCCGTACGGACCAGAGTCACGCAAAATTCTTATAAAATTAATCAGAGGCTAATCTCCAGTGAAAAATTGTTGGTTACCATCAACTCCTACTATCCTCCTTCCTACTACAGCCCTG
>NC_134801.1:46242981-46245481 GCF_046742065.1 Oratosquilla oratoria
CAATACGGTGCCGCAGAGTTTAATAGAAATAAATAGATAAATAAATAAATAAAATAAAAGTCATTGTCATTATTGGGTTTAGTTTCCTTTATATATATATATATATATATATATATATATATATATATATATATATATGTATATATAATATATATATTTATATATATATGTAAATATATGTATAAATATATATATGTATACAGTATATATATATATGTATGTATGTATGTATACATATATATGTATATATATATAATGTATGTATACATATATACATGTATATAATATATATTTATATATATATATACATACATATATATATATATATACATACATATATATATACATACATATATGTATATGTATATATATATATAAATATATATATGTATATATTTATATGTATATATATGTATATATATACATATATACATATATATATATATATATATATATATATATATACATACATATATATATATATATATACATATAATACAATAATAGTAATATAATGATAATACAACACAACACGATCTATGACACAATATACAATATAAAATATAATATATAATATAATATACCAAACCAAATCATATCATGGTATATCACATTATAATACAACATAATAAGCATCGATACATAAACATATATATATACATATATATATATATATATATATATATATATATATATATATATATATATATATATATATATATATATGAATACACACACACACACACACACACACACACACACACACACACATATATATATATATATATATATATTATACATATATATATATATATATATATTACATACATATATATATACATATATACACATTATATACATATATACTCGTATATACATATATACACATATATATACATACATATACATATATATACATATTATATATAAATATATATATATATATATATATATATATAAATATATATATATATATATATATATATATATATATATATATATATATATATATACATATCTATATATCTATATATATATATATATACATAATTATATATCTATATCTATCTATATATATCTATATATTTATCTATATATATCTATATATATATATATATATATATATATATATACATATATATACACAATTTATGATAGTGTCAAATGGTCATTCATACCCTTTTTACTTAACCTAATTGATACAGAAACTTCTTATCATTAAACAAAAAATAAGTTAAATTCATAAGGTGCATATCTTTGGTCAGAGCCACCATCTTTGTCATATATGTTCTGATAGCTAGGATATGTAGCCGTCACTGGGATCGAACCTAAGTCCGATGAGTTAGGAGGCGAGTGCGAAGTTCAACTTTCCAGAGGGACGAACAGAAAATTATTGTATTAATTCTTCCACGAAGAAATTATTCCATCTGGGTGGGAGGATGGTGCAGTAAAGTTTCTCTCATTATATACTGTATATTTTTTGTTTTATTTTCTATTATTTCATTTCATATATTAGATTTATCTACTTTATTTCACCTTACTTTATATATATATTTTTCATTTGTTATGTCTTGTTTTGATACATCTTCTTGTATTATTTGATTTTACATTTTCTTCATTATTGTTCACCTTTTTTTTTTTTTTTTAACGCTACCATTTTGATTTTTCATTCCCCTTTCTATGGCACTTTGTTCCTTATCAAGAAACTCCAGAATTCGATCATTAACTGCTAGATTTTGTCATTTGCTTTGGCTCTCCGGAGCACAAAGGGTCACTGCCAGGTTCCTGACCCAAATTTCTCACCCTCATTGCCATTGCGAACACCAAAATATTATACATACAGTATACATATGTATATATATATGTATATATATATATATATATACATATATATATATATATATATATGTATATACTCTTGATAGCGTGGCTTGTTAGTTACTACGGTACTTGTCGTGTTATCGCTGAGTTCGAGTTCTCGGCAGTACCGCATTTCAATGTCTGCATATGGCCCCATTTGGTCTGCCGATATTGATGGCTTAGAATTAAAGTGCATTGTGGTTGTTGATATATATAAGTATATATATATATATATATATATAAATATATCTATATATATATATATATTTATATATATATATATATATATATATATATATATATATATATATATATATATATATATATATTAATAATAATGCATACATATTCCAAGGGCTTTTTCCCCCTCACAAAGGAGGCAGCTCAGGTCCAAAGGCATAATTCCACTCACACCCGTTTCATCCCCACAATCTCCACTCCCATTCACCACCCATCCCTCTCTTCCTCCCTCTCTCTTTTCTTGGCTCCTCCTGGATGATGGGTCATTCCTTTCTAGGGCATTGGCTGCATGTTGTTCTGAGGTAAATATCTACTCAGCAGTATGCAGCTGATGCTTAAGGGTTTATATGGGGCGCCCCTACGGTCCAGAGCTACACATAATTTTGTCTGTTAGAAGAAA
>NC_134801.1:46260481-46262981 GCF_046742065.1 Oratosquilla oratoria
TCAGTAGTTGATCATTGGTCGACTTGATCATTGGTTAGCTTCATCTTGATGGTCGACGTAACCAGGACTTGGTCATTGGTTGACTTGATCATTGGTCGACATATACATTGGTTGATCATTGATCGACTTGATCACTTGTCAGCTTCATCTCGATGGTCGACGTAACCAGTGCTTGGCCATTGGTCGACTTGATCAGCGGTTGACTTAATTAGTGGTTGATCATTGGTCGATTTGATCATTGGTCATCTTCATCTTGATGGTCGACGTAACCAGTGCTTGGCCATTGGTTGACTTGATCAGCGTTCGACTTAATCAGTGGCTGATCATTGGTCGACCTGACCTTAGTAAGTGGTCAATTTGATCACTGGTCGACTTAATCCATAGATCATTGGTCGAATTGGTCATTGGTCAGCTTCATCTTGATGGTCGACGTAACCAGTGCTTGGTCATTGGTCGAATTGATCAGCGGTCGACTAAATCGGTAGTTGATCATTGGCCGACTTGATCATTGGTCAGCTTCATCTTGATGTTCGGCGGAACCAGTACTTGGTCATTGGTCGACTTGATCACCGGTCGACTTAATCAGTAGTTGATCATTGGTCGACTTGATCATTGGTTAGGTTCAATTAGATGGTCAGCGTAACCAGGGCTTGGCTATTGGTCGACTTGATCAGCGTTCGACTCAATCAGTGGTTGATCATTGGTCGACTTGATCATTGGTTAGCTTCAACTTGATGGTCGACGTAACCATTGCTTGGCCATTGGCCGACTTGATCAGCGTTCGACTTAATCAGTGGTTGATCATTGGTCGACTTGATCATTGGTCAGATTCATCTTGATGGTCGACGTAACCAGTGTTTGGCCATTGGTCGACTTGATCGTAACCAGTGCATGGTCATTGGTCGACTAGATCACCGGCCGACTTAATCAGTAGTTGATCATTGATCGACTTGATCATTGGTTAGCTTCATCTTGATGGTCGACGTAACCAGTGCTTGGTCATTGGTTGACTTGATCACCGGTCGACTTAATCATTGGTTGATCATTGGTCGACTTGATCACTGGTCAGCTTTATCTTGATGACCGACGTAACTAGTTCTTGGCCATTGGTCGACTTGATCAGCGGTTGACTTAATCAGTTGCTGATCATTGGTCGACTTGATCATTGGTCAGCTACATCTTATTCGTCGACGTAACCAGTGCTTGGCCATTGGTCGACTTGATCAGCGTTCGACTTAATCAGTGGCTGATCATTGGTCGACTTGACCTTAGTAAGTGGTCAATTTGATCACTGGTCGACTTAATCAGCAGTAGATCATTGGTCGACTTGATCATTGGTCAGCTTCATCTTGATGGTCGACGTAACCAGTGCTTGTTCACTGGTCGACTTGATCAGCGGTCGACTTAATCGGTAGTTGATCATTGGTCGACTTGATCATTGGTCAGCTTCATCTTGATGTTCGACGTAACCAGTGCTTGGTCATTGGTCGACTTGATCACCGGTCGACTTAATCAGTAGTTGATCATTGGTCGACTTGATCATTGGTCGACTTGATCATTTGTTAGGTTCAGTTTAATGGTCGACGTAACCAAGGCTTGGACATTGGTCGACTTGATCAGCGGTCGACTTATTCAGTGGTTGGTCATTGGTCGACTTGATCATTGGTCAACTTCATCTCGATGGTCGACGTAACCATTGCTTGGCCATTGGTCGACTTGATCAGCGGTCGACTTAATCAGTGGTTGATCATTGGTCGACTTGATCATTGGTCAGCTTCATCTTGATGGTCGACGTAACCAGTGCTTGGCCATTGGTCGACTTGATCAGCGGTCGACTTAATCAGTGGTTGATCATTGGTCGACTTGACCTTAGTAAGTGGTCGATTTGATCATTGGTCGACTTAATCAGCAGTAGATCATTGGTCGACTTGATCATTGGTCAGCTTCATCTTGATGGTCGACGTAACCAGTGCTTGGTCATTGGTCGACTTGATCAGCGGTCGACTTAATCGGTAGTTGATCATTGGTCGACTTGATCATTGGTCAGCTTCATCTTGATGTTCGACGTAACCAGTGCTTGGTCATTGGTCGACTTGATCACTGGTCGACTTAATCAGTAGTTGATCATTGGTCGACTTGATCATTGGTCAGCTACATCTTGATGGTTGACGTAACGAGTGCTTGGCCATTGGTTGACTTGATCATTGGTCGACTTAATCAGTGGTTGATCACTGGTCGACTTGATCACTGGTCAGCTTCATCTTGATGGTCGACTTAACCAGTGCTTGGCCATTGGTCGACTTGATCAGCGGTCGACTTAATCAGTGGTTGATCATTGGTCGACTTGATCATTGGTCAGCTTCATCTTGATGGTCGACGTAACCAGTGCTTGGCCATTGGTCGACTTGATCAGCGTTCGACTTAATCAGTGGTTGATCATTGGTCGACTTGACCTTAGTAAGTGGTCGTTTTGATCATTGGTCGACTTAATCAGCAGTAG
>NC_134801.1:46270481-46285481 GCF_046742065.1 Oratosquilla oratoria
GTAGTGCAATATGGTGTCTGCTGTTGGATACCTGAGAGACATAGGTCTTCTTTAAAAGAGACCTGGGGCAACGGATTAACTGATGGATCCTCATCTTCGTCTTCGTCTTCGTTATCGCCATGATCGGTGTCATCATTAACAAGATAATTATCATCAACGTCATCATCAGCACCGTCATCAGTGGTAACAATCCTCATATTCATTCAATACTCACAAATACAAAATATAAAACGTTCTGACAAGAGATCTTTCGGTCCATAACAAGATCGGAGAAAAAAAAAATGTGTAGGAGCTCATCCAAGTGAATTTCAAATCTCTGAACTGTATTACATTCAACTATTTTAGCTGGAAGCTTACTCCATTCATTAAAACACGAAATTGCTTCCACCTAATCTTAAGATTTACAGGAAATGCTACACTGTGAACAATACTGTTTAAAGGTCGTGGTTCTTCACCTGGGGTACATGTATCTCCAAAAGATACGAAACCTTAATTCTGGAGGTACGAGACATGATAGCCAGTCAGTGCAATGGTACTGTATATTTACCATGAGAAAGCATAATGTGCATTCAATGTATCGTACTAATCAACATCTTTAATTTGAAATAAGAAAGTATCTTTGCCCAGTAATTGAATATATATACCTTTTTTGTGTAAATTTATGAGAAAACCAAATAATTTTACATGGTGATCTAACGGCGGAACAAGTGCTGGAGGTGTGTGGTACCGCCGATTATTCGAAGGTTGGAGGAAAAAAATAGCCCAGTGTGATGACGCCTGAAGGAGGTGCGGCCCCGAAGGTCCGGTACCTTGTCTCCGGAGCGAGCCCGGAGGTCTCGCATCCGACCTAGTTATGGACCAAAAGGTCTCCTGTCGGCATGCTCTTCCTTTGTACCTTTGTACTTTGTACTTCTAAGCAAGGTTTGTATCACTGATCTTTTTCATATGTTTGCATTGTATTTATACTGGATGGGGGTACGAGAATATTTTCTGAGATAATGAAGTACAGGCACTGAAAAAGGTTAAGAATTACTGTTTAAGGGCTTCACAGAAAACGGAAGAGAACCTGCTTATGACTCAAATCAGCCACATGGTCATTGTCATTAACGCTATCATCATTATTATGTAATTAATCATAACCAGCCACCACTATCATCACCATCGCCATTAATGATATCATCTTCACCATCATCACCATCACCGACACCGACTACGTCACCGCTATCCCTTCCTACCACTACCACCAGCACTACCATCACCATCATCATCGTTATCATCATCAACACCATCATCATCATCAATGTCATCACCACAGCATCCTTACGCCCGTCTCTTCTACCACAATCCCCACCACCACTGACATCACCACCATAGCAAACGTTGTTAGTATCATTCTCATCCATCATCACCATCCTTAGCAACACCACCACCCTAATCATCACCACAACCACCAGCATTACTAGAATTTCTATAATCAATACCACCTTTCACAACAGAGGAATTATTACTAAAATACTTATACAAAACATGGCCCACGTTTAAGGGGGTGGGGCATAAAAATGACGTCATAGCGCAGAATGTCACAGCGGTGACGTCATGTCGACTCGACCACAGAAGAGAACAGATTTGTATTACTTAGACTTTATTTCTATCGAAGACATCTCTATAAGTATTTCCAACGACATATACACCATCCGTATCACGTCTGCGATCACGCAATTATTATTATTATCACGAAACTCTTTGCCACAATGGAAACCGAGGCATGACATGCACTACTGAACCTCCCACGAATTTCCTCACAGAGACAACTCGAAGCAATAACATCTTATCCAGGTACGGTCATGACTTGTAACGTTTCCTTGATATCCGGAAATAAGCTGCAATCTTAAACCATAACGATAACAAAGCTGTCATGATGACAAGAGTATGAACATAGATATCTTGTATCACATCGATATCACACGAACAACCAGTATAACCTTCTTTTTGCGATTCTGAAGTATGTTGCACTTAGGTAGATTTCCTGCTAACTTTAACAGAATTTGAAAAAGCATGGCCAACACCATTCACGCTACTACGACAATCATCAACAGAAGCAAATACCACCAACATCACCACCATCTCAACTTGTATAAACACCATTACCGAAACTACCACTACAATTACTACCACCACAACCACAACTACCCTTACTACTACCTCCACTGACCACCTACACCACCAATGGCCCCTCACCGATCACCACCACCGCCACATTCCCACAATTGTGCAAGAGAGACATAAATGACAGCAACACCTACAGGGCACAACAAAAAGCTCCACCCTCAGCACGCAAGAAGCTCATTGCAAATCTGCCCGTCGCGATCACGGAGTCGCTCGAAGCGAGCCCAGAGCAGAGCAAGCCCTCCACGGTGCAGTGCGGTATGGGCTACTGGCCTCAAGTAGCCCAGGCCTGGTGTATTTTGATCCTTTGAGGAGTGTGGTGGTAGTGGTGGTGCTGGTGGGAAGTTTCTCCCACTCAGATGAATGAAATCACCTGGCGTCAAACAGAATAAATCTGAAAGCTTGAGGAGAGCTCTGGCTGTCTGCTCAATACTTTGGAGAGCGAAAGAGTTCCATCGGGGAAAAAGATAAAAAAGTAAATAGATAAAAATAAATTAAATAAAAAGATGAAAAATAAATAAAATAAAATAGAATAAAATAAAATAAACAATAAATAAGTAAATAAACAAAACATGAAAAAAATAATAGATAAATAAAAAATAAATAAATAAAATAATCTCGTTTAGCATAAACCAGAATAAATGCACAAAACGACGATGTTCCATGGACTAATTGATCTATTGAAGGCTCAGTGCAATATGGATGGGCTCGATGAAAACTGGTTTTCTTCTTAACCGGATTTTTTTTTTTTTTTTTTTTTTTTTTTAGGGGGGTAAGGAGAGCATATGATTTTTTCTGTAGCTGATTAAACAGACTGGCACTAACAAGAACTTAACTTTGCAAATAAATTAGGACCTCTCCAAAGAAGACAATCTATTCCTGATAGCCTTTAACCCTTCAAGTGAGATTTTTTTCTCCTTAGTTGAATATGATCATTATGGGGTGAACAAGAACAAATATGTAAGATGACTGCTCAACTTAAACAATACAATAAAGTCTGGAATGACTTGATGAAGACTGGATCAGCCTGATGCAATTTAATCTCATGGCGATTGAGACCTTTCTCATGAATCGAGTACATGACGTCGTCTGGGGTTCTTCGGAATAAATATGTAAGATAATGACACTCCGGATCACGTGAAAACTTCACTGACTCAGAAAGATCTCTAACAGTCTTTGCCTGATGCACTTTAAGTCTTAGAAAGGGTCTTGGACTGAGTAAGATTATTTGGCGTTAATCAAAATAATCATGTATGACATAGGGTTGGGCCCAAGTACATGTAATCGTATTTGTATTTGGTTTTAAGTATATATCTTTATATACTTGTATTTGTACTTTGAGTCTAAAAAATCAAAATTACTTGTACTTGTACTTAGACCCAAAGTGCTTGAAAAATACAAAGTACATCCAAGTACTAACAAGTACATTGTATTCAATAAAATATATATACTAGAAATATATTCTAGCGAATTTTGTGATGATACTATTGGATGCATTGAGTGTTATGATATCTAAATATTTTACAAATCTGTAACAGGATTTTTTTCTCATAAAGTACTTGTTGTTAAGTACAATTATACTTGGACTTGGAATTAGATAAATAGAAAATTACTGTATTTGTACTTAGAAAACATCCAGGTACTTAGACCCAACCCTGCATTATGACTACGATCATTGCTATTAGGCTGAAGCATAAAAATAAATAAATAAATAAATAAATAAATATATAAATAAACGAATAAATAAAATAAATATATTAAAAGATAAATAAATAAACAAATAGATAAGTTAATAAAATAAAACAGAATAAAATATAAATAAGTAGATAATATAAAAATAAATAAAATTAAAATAAAAAAAACACATAAACAAAAACAAATAAATGATTAAATGAGAATTAAAACAAAAGTTTATTAGAAAGGATGTGTTGACTCCTCAGCATGATGACATATTACTTGTTTGGCTTTAGTCCCTGGTAATGTCACACGATTTTATGGAGCAGGAAGCTGGGTTAGGGACAAATTTGGGGTCTTGGTCCCTCAAGATCCCAATTTACCCGGGTCCATCCATCAGCTGAACAAAACCTTCTGATATTCACCGAAACAAGAATTTTGTAGAATTTAAATTAGATAAGAAAAGGGAGAAGACAGAGAGCAAAAGGAAGTAAGAATGTATGAAGTGAGTAAGGATGATAAAATATAAGAAGAAGAGAGGAGAATAAAACAATGGGAAGAGAAAGGGAATTAGACACACAAAGAGAGAAAAATCACAAGTAATTTTGTATAAATGCTCCACAGACGAAATCGTGAGATGAAATACCAATTATGTAGATGTGGCCACATTAAACATAGTTCAGGGAGGAAGAAGGACCTGGGAGGCGTTGAAAGTGGAAGAAAGACGATGAGCAAGAAGGTCCGAAGTTTGCTCTGAAATACGACGAGAGGACAGGAAAAAATATTCATACAACATTAAAAATATCTAACTACTCCCAACAAAAAGAAAGAAAGAAAAAATCAAAAGTGACAGACAATAGAACATACTTTGATAGATCATATTTAAGACAAACTTTAAACCAATAAAACTTAATTTCTAAAACAATAGAATTTAATAATAATAAAACTTACCTTGATAGACCATATTACCTAAATTTGTTTCAAAAACTAAAACTTAAAATATATCATACTGGGTTCAAGAAAAATTTAAGGAAGTTAGATATCAAAGGAAAGACATCAAATAATGTGAGAGGAAACTTCGAATAAATGGTTTGCAGATTTTAACAGATTTGTTACTATTCATGAAAATTTATACAGCATAATTATGTATGGATAAGGGTAGTGAGGAAACCCTATATCCCGTTTATTTTAGATTGGCGGAGATATATAGTATGTGATAACATTACTAATGTCATCACATATTTGATTTGTGGTCCTCAGAACTCACTGAATAAAAGTTTAACATGTTTTATCATTATTGTTTTTGCTATTGTGTTTATTTTTTTTAATTAATCCAATTCAAATTTAAATGGTGCAGATCAGAAATTGAATTGTAAAGTGTGGATGTGTTTGGACGACTTGTTCCGAAATGTCTGTTACTTCTTACGATAATTATTTTTTTCTATAAAAAAAATCGTGCTGTATACGCTTCGTGCTATTGACTGTATAAGTTTTATATAGACATATTCTAGGTACTTTATAGACATTCCTCCGAACCAGGGTTATGCTGAGTGTATGACCACTTCTTCGGCGCAATAATATCCTCAAGTACAGAAGCGCTGGTTATTGACAATCAAATACTACAAATCTGATGCAAGCCTGAGTCCACTATGAGATATGATATCTGCATTAGAAGTAAAAAGGATTCTCTTCATGAATTCGAGCTCATTTTCAATATTTTCATCATCACTTCAAATAGGAAGTAAAGATAAGTATTTTAGTCTGAAAGAATGTATACAATAAATGATGTGCTATATCATAATCATATGCTGTATCATAAAGCACATCAAAAACTAAAAATTGTGAAGAACTTATACATTTCCACTCCTAATATTGTGTAGGGAAATGTAAGCTCAACCCAAATAGTGTACATAGTAAGGGGATCGCTTATATACTGAAAACACATAAACAACTAAATGCATCCTTAAGCAACAAAATTGTGTGGGGACGTCATGTAACAGAAAAATGAAAAATATACATAACACCGTTTCCGTAGTCATTACTAGTGAACAGGAAAACACGTATCAAGTCTGTAACTGTGTAACTAACTACATAGTAAATGCATGTAAGGTTTCTAAGTTTGTGTTCAGAACGCGGAGCTGTAAAGAGGTAGTCAAGTATATGAAACGTTGTAAAGGTGCGAAGAACACATAAAAGTGAGGAAGAGGACGAAAGAATCCCTGACACATAAATCAGGAAACGAAAAAAAAAGAGAGAAGAAGGAAAGAAGGAAAGAGAGAGGAGCAAAAGGAATGAAATGAGCGTCAGGTAATGGAAGAAAAGAGAAAGATTCAAGATAGAGAAAAAGAGTAAGAAGAGAGAGGGAAAAGACAAAGGTAATCCCAAGCTTGCCCGGCACGAAATCACATCTGAACAGTTTCAGCATATTCTTCCTCTTAGTCTCTTGGAGTCTAGAAGCAACAATAGAGAGGAGGAGGTGCAGAACGCAAACGTAGTGAGTGGTGTCAGTTTCCGTAAAGACGAAAATTATGTCTTAAGCACACAAGAAAAAAAGACGAAGGTAACGACAAGGAGATAGAGATAGATAGAGATAGAGAGATAGATAGATAGATATGTATATAGGTAGGTCGATAGATTGATAATATATATATATATATATATATATATATATATATATATATATATATATAGAGAGAGAGAGAGAGAGAGAGAGAGAGAGAGAGAGAGATAGATAGAGAGAGAGAGAGAGAGAGACCACAACGGCATAAAAAATCAGATACTTTTATGAATAAACATATCACAATATATAGTATATAAAAGTTAACCATATTGAGGAAACATAAATAAAGCTATAAGATGACACTAGACCGGGGAAGAGGAGGGAGACACGATAATCCATCACGAGGAGCAGAGAGGGAGAGAATCAGCCCAGTGGCTCTTTGGAGTAGAAGCTGGACTCGTCTTCCTCTGCATGAGTCCGAAAAGAATGACGAGGAAAAGGTTGGGGCGGAATCCGTATGGGCACGAAGGAGATACAGGTAACATAAAGGTGTCGAGAGGAGAAAGGCGGAACGAGTAGGGTGGAATTCCGAAGAGCAGAGGTGATAACAAATCAACAAGAAGATTTCGAAGCTGCACGACCGGGCGAGATGCGGCGGCAGCGGTGTCTGTCTGGGCTGCTCCCTCCAGGGTGACAAGCGCAACTGCTGCCGAAGAAGAGGGGCGGGGGGCCAGGCCTGGGGCCGGGTTTGGTGGCGCAGACCAGAGGACCACAAGATCAAGGAAAGAAAGACTTTGAGGAAACCAGGCGTGTGAATGATAAAGAGGAGGCGAACGATAAATTTTTGTCAATATTTTGTAAAAATTTCAGGTGACTAGATGGTGCGATTTTCTGTGACAGAAACTATGTACATGGAAAGGAAATATTGTCTTAGTTTTACCATGCAGATAAACTTATCCAAAAACGTATATATGCTCATATCAACACACACGCGTGCGTACACACACACACACACACACACACACACACACACACACACACACACACACACACACACACACACACACACACACACACACACACACACACACACACACACACACACACACACACACACACACACACACAAACACACACACTCACACACATACATAAACACACACACACACACACACACACACACACACACACACACACACACACACACACACACACACACACACACACAGGTAGAGAGAGAGAGATAGAGAGATGAATAGATAGATAAAAAGGGAGAGAGAAAATGGGGACGTGCGTGATTGAAAAGGGAATGCATCCTGGCCTAAGGCAGAGCTATCTATTCGCATTCTAGAATGGTTCCCGCCCTTTCGATGGTCCTCACAAGTTGCTTTCTAAACACAGTTTTGCTCCTCTAACTCCTAAACTCATCTTCAGAAATCTCTGTCATCGTTCCACGGTAGTGGTCGTGGGCAGCATGATCGTGCGCTCCTTTCGTTTCACGAATTGTGTTCTGTAGGAGATTTCTCTCGCCTCTCACCTCTCACCATAGTCCAGGTAGGGCAGTAGCCCTGTCAGTTGTGATGCCTCGCAAAGCTTCTCCATTGAGTTCGATCTCTGTATCTCTCTTCATCTTCTATAGTCTCCATTGTCTCTCTTCTCGTTTCTATTGCCTCTATGATTCCATCCTTCTATCTATTCCTGGGTCTTCCTCTTGGCCTTGTCCCTCTCGGTGCCCAGAGGTAATACCTTAGAGTGTACCTTTCCATGTCCATTCCCATCACGTGTCCATACCATTTCAATTGAATTCTCTCCACAAATGTTAATAATGCTCTCTAATTTCTCTTTATTTCTATTCGCTTTAACGCCAACAAACTCTCTCCCCCTCAGGGACAAACTTGAGACTAACTAGAGGTTTTACTAATCCAGAATCTTTTTTTCTCTTTAATTTTCCTCGAAGCTGAAAAAATGGTTTATGTTAACTAAAACAAAGCTAGTAAAGAGATATTCCAGGTAGAAGAGGACAAGAGTTTGATTCTTGTACAAGAGGAGAGCCTGGATCTCGTGGACACGTCGTTATTACTGAGCGGATCTGTCTTTCCCGTTACCGATCCTCCTCCTTTCCAGGTAATCCAGTAATTTGGGTTTTGCTGACCCAAGGTTCCTCCTTCCCTCCTGCAGCCGATCTCGATCAAAGACTCCTCAGACTCTTCTGATGCTTAGGTTGAAGTTGATCATCACAATCGTTGCTTTAATCAATCCCTATTTTTTTTCCTTTGACATAGTAACTATTATGCATTCTACCCATGAGAGGTTTTTCAGGAGTGCATAACGGTGCTATGTGGGTAAGTATAACAGTGTTGGTAATGATGTGTGTGTGTGTGTGTGTGTGTGTGTGTGTGTGTGTGTGTGTGTGTGTGTGTGTGTGTGTGTGTGTGTGTGTGTGTGTGTGTGTGTGTGTGTGTGTGTGTGTGTGTGTGTGTGTGTGTGTGTGTGTGTGTGTGTGTGCGTGTGTGTGTAAGTGTATGTGTGCCTGTGTGTGTGTGTGAGTGCGTGTGTGAGTATATGTGCGTGTTTGTCTGTTTGTGTGTGTGTTTCTAGATGTGTGTGTGTGTGTGTGTGTGTGTATGTGTGTGTGTGTGTGTGTGTGTGTGTGTGTGTGTGTGTGTGTGTGTGTGTGTGTGTGTGTGTGTGTGTGTGTGTGTGTGTGTGTGTGTGTGTGTGTGTGTGTGTGTGTGTGTGTGTGTGCGCGCGCCCGCATGATCACGTGACCTTCTTTATGGTGTATTACTGGAGAGAGTTCCTACTTTTGACTTCTCTCGCGATATAACCAGGACCTCACCTGACAGAGCCCAGTTGCCATAATTGGCCCTGAAGTCATGAATACCATTCGCACACACCATTGGTTTGTACCCCTATTTGGGAAACAAATCATTATTTATGTATACATGTATATATTTTACTTTACTTTGTTTATTTCAGTAATCTTACTTTTTTTGTTATAAATGAAATCTTCTTTGTTAATATGATATTCTAGTGTATATGAACTTGTGCAATGTTACAATTTCGATACTTACTGTATTTTTCATCATTTTATTGTATTATCCTCAGCGTGACTAAAACAAGGATCTTCACTGCTTCCATACAGAACACTCCAGCAAATCATTGTCTGCGTGTTCAATAATTTCGTTATATTTATCTGATATCTATACTTCCATCTGATAATTATACATATTCAATCCCTAATGTTCATCTTTTCATTTGCAATAACTCGTATATATTCAATTTCGTCTTTTCTAATGAAAATATGCAAATAAGACGGAAGCAATTATAAAGATTTGAATAGTGAAGGTACTTTTGGGAAAAGGAGAAAACATGACACGAATGGTTGAAAGTAATATAAGAAAGAAAGGACATTCACTACAGTATAAGAACATAAGAACATAAAAATAAAGGAGACTATAAGAGACCATGAGGCCTACACTAGGCAGTTCCATGAGAGTAGTAGAAGGAATGCATATTATGGAACACTCGGTAAAAGATCAATAAATTATAAAGACAAAAGATAAAGAAATGGCAATAATAGATAAAAATATATAATAAAAGAAAGATCGAAGAAGAAGCAGTAAAAATTAAAACATATGAAAAGCTAGAGTATATCCAAATAGAAAGAAGTACGAGCTTGCCAAGAAGAAAGGAACAAATTATTGACCTCTGCCCTGCAGACTAGAAGATATCAAACGGGCGAGATGAAGTAGAAAATAAAACAAAGGGTTAAGCTGACCATGGCCGTAGCATGACAATTGGACAAACACACTCACACACATACATACATACACACACACACACACACACACACACACACACACACACACACACACACACACACACACACACACACACACACACACACACACACACACACACACACACACACACACACACACACACACACACACACACACACACACACACACACACACACACACAACGAGAATAGAAACAGGAAAACACACAAGGCGAAGTTGTATGATGCCAAGAGTAATTCTTTAAAAACCGGGAAGTTCCCTTTAACTGAAGGTAATCGTCTGACGACAACCAGACTACAATGATCAAGTCACGATTGGCATTGAAAGGATTCTTAAAGATAATCTTCCACTTTGACTGCCGGGGATTTCCTCAACTAAATAAAAAAAATGGAGAACTTTAACTAAAAGGAGCATTTTCAAAAATCATAAGACACAGGAGAAAGAGGAATAGAAAAAGAGCCAAGCCAAAATGTGTACCAATAGACTTGACAATAGAGAGAAAAAAAAAGAGAACAATAATCAAATAGAAGCATAGCATGGGTATTAAAGTTAAAAATAAAAAAAGTGTCCCATATAGATGCCGTCAAAAGATCTTGTCAACATGAAAATATCACTCACCTATCATATTCTCTGCAAGGGAACGGAGAATTTCCCTTGGCCGAATAGAAATGCTTGGCAATAGATAGAATAAATGGCAAAGTCATCAAGCAGAACGAAAGAATTTAGACAGCTAATCAGCAATTAGAGTAAGTGCAATAATTTCCTTGGTCAAATAAGGGATGAATATCAAACAAATAGTTAGGATAACATAAAAAAGTCTTGTCAGAAATAGTGATGTTGACATTTGTATGATGACATCGATCGAAATCATCTTCCTCATAGTATGGCATTAATATTTCAATATATATATATATATATATATATATATGTATATATATATATATATGAGAGAGAGAGAGAGAGAGAGAGAGAGAGAGAGAGAGAGAGAGAGAGAGAGAGAGAGAGAGAGAGAGAGAGAGAGAGAGAGAGAGAGAGAGAGAGAGAGAGAGAGACAGAGAGAGAGAGAGAGAGAGAGAGAGAGAGACAAAGAAAGACACAGACAGGCAGAGTAAGAAAGTTTTCAAGCTGTTAAGTAATGAATATAGGGAGGGAAGAAAAAAACGAGAAGGTTGGAGACATATTGAGGTAAATATCTGAAAAAAGAAAGAAAGAATGAAAGAAATTAAAGGAGAGTTACTATGGCTACTTTGGCAAATTGTGAGGTTATAGAGGACACGATGACAATAAGAAGAAGGAGGAGGGGGAGATGAGGAGGAGGAGGAGGAGGAGGAGGAGGAGGAGTAGCAGAAGCAGAATGAGAGAAGGAAGTGGAGTAGGATGTTGACAATTGAAGCAGACAGGATTGTACAATTGAAGAAATTAGCCTCAACACAATTCTGCCTCTAGATGTAACCCGAGAAACTGGGAGGAAGATGGAGGGTTGGCGAGGTGGAGTGGTGGAGGACGAAGAGGCGTACGAGGAGAGGAGAGGAGAGGAGAGGAGGAGGAGGAGGGAGAAGGAAGAGAGTGGAAGAGAATGAACAGGGTGAAGAGGTACGGCCGTAGGAAGCACGAGAAAAGAAATCCTCATGAAAAGAATGTTCATGTGTAAAGATAATAGCAATATATAGAGACACAGATGTTCGAAAATAACAGATCACATCACAAAATCCTTGAAGAGGATATCGACATACAAATGCACCTAAATGAATTAAAAATTATTTCTTGTTGAGGACATTCCATACAGGATGTAAAGACAAACAGTGGATACATAGAGTATGATAAAATAAAGGAATTACATCTGAATTGAGAACCTCTATATAAAAGTGTGTACATGATGTATATAGACAGTGTCTCTATCAAAAACCAACAAAAGGAGAGAAAAAAATATTCATAGGGACTGTAGTTACATAGCAAGAATATAGACATAGGCAGCCAAATAATGCATGTATATGCATATATATATATATATATATATATATATATATATATATATATATATATATACATACATACATATACCAAGGCTTTTTCCCCCTTACAAGGGAGGTAGCCAAAAAGTAAAAGGCATAAAATCATTCCCACCCATTCCATCCCTGAATACACTCCACACCCCTCCATCCTCCCTCTTATCTTAGCACCTCCTGGATGACGGGTCATCCCTGCACCTTGTCCACTGCCCTGGGTCAGAAGCAGTGTCGCAAGACACAGCACATCCACAGCAAGGCCGCTTCATCAAATCGGCGACCCCCCCTCTCTGTTCCCCATACATAAAAGGAGAAGACGGGGAGAAATCCCTTCGGAATGCGTCAAAATTTTGCTCACACATACTACCTCACCCCCCATTCCCCCGCCCATTCCACCTCATGCATCACAACATCATCCATATGTATATATATATATATATATATATATATATATATATATATATATATATATATATATATATATATATGTGTGTGTGTGTGTGTGTATATACACGTTTATACACAAGGAAAGACGAAAGAAGGAAAGAGTGGAGGGTGTGACAGCAAGACGTCTACGTATAAAGATAGAAAAAGAAATAGGTTGCCTGGGATAATGTTCACAGAAGAAGTGCCCATATAGGAAGGGATTGGACGCAGGTAGTCCCACACAGAACCTATACAAAAGTACCGAACTCAGATCGAGAACCTATACTTCAGCCCACCGTACGAGCTCGCGCTCGAAATGGGACCTGTGAAGGATTAAGACCAGGAGATTTCTCGACAGGAGTGAGGGGGTGGGAGGGAGGCGGGGGAAGGGGGAGGAGGGGAGAGGAACGCGAGAAAAAGGAGAGACAAATCGGCAGGGGAAAGAAGTATGGAGAAAGAGGAGGCGGAGAAAACGAAGACATATTAACGATATCTTGTTCAGGCGCTGGACGGGAACGGTGCATTATGGGACGAGCCGGGGGGAAGAGCTTCGGCCAGCAGAGAATAGACGGTCGAGGCAGAGGAGGGAGAGACAAATGGGGGCAAGGAAGAAGGAGGAAGGAGGATGGAGGAAGGAGGGTGTATGAAGAAGGAAGGAGGAAGAAGTATGTAGGAAGAAGGAATGAGGAAGAAGGGGAAAGAGGAAAGAGGAAGGAGGAAGAAGGAAGGAGGAAGAAGGAATGGGATGGAGGAACAAGGAACGAGGGACGAGAAAGGAAGAAGGAGGAAGGGGAAGAGAGGAGGGAGGGAGGAAGAAGGAAGGAGGAGGAAAGAGGGAGGAAGAATGATGGAGAAAGGAGAAATGGGGAAGGAGAAAGGAAAAAGGAGGAAAGACAAAGGAGAAAGGAGAAAGAAGAAACACTAAAAACAGTTGAGGGGAAATAGGAGGAAGAAGGACAGAGGAAGAAGGAAGAAGAAAAGGGAGGAACGAAAATGAGGAAATAGGACATAGCAAGGATAAAAGAATAAGGAGGGAGGTGAAAGAAAGAAGGGGAATGGAAGAAAGGAAAAAAAAGAAGAAAGAAAAAGGAAGAAAGAGGGAAGATGGAGGAGAAAATATGGAGGGAAAAGAAACGAGGAATAATGAAGAAGATGGAAGGACGAGGGAAGGACGGAAAAGGAAACAAGGAGAACAGAAGGAGGAAGGAGGAAGAAGAAATATGATAAGGGGGACGAGGCAAGAAGAACAGATGATAATTAATCATATGAGGGCAAAGGGCTTCTGAATGAAATTGCGTGTTATGAGTTCGACAAAAATACTATCTAGTTGGAGAGTGCTGGATGAAAAAAATGACTTTTGTAAAAAAAAAAAAAAAAAAAAAAAAGTCTGTATTGCAATATTTATTCGTTATCTATTTATTATCCAGAAAAAGCTCCTTATCCAACAAAATCTGATTTATCCTATTTATCTCTCATTACTCTGTCCATGAACAGATTGAAAACTATGGTGACATAACCTACCCCGTCTCCATCTCGTCTGACCTTGAACCATTTTGTCACTTCCACACCCTCACACGTGCCTCTCACTGTACGTTTGTGCTCCCTACACCTTTAATCATTCTTTCACAGACTAAATACATATCCACATTATTCTACACTGGTCTTTTCTTAAACTTACCACAAACTTTTTCCAGATCCATTACTACGATGCACATTTCATTTCTTGCATTCATGATTTTTATTTCATTTTTACAGAGAACACCCGGTATATGCATCCTTTTCAGTCTTCTTTTTCCATCAACTCTCTATTTTTAGTTTCCTTTGCTCAATTTGAATTCTCCTCCGAGATATTCATTAATTTTCATTATGTTTCTTGCATTTCCTTTTGTCTCTTACCTCCTCATATACAGACACTACGCATGGATGATTTCATTCTCATCTCCATCTTCCGAGGATTTATTGCAAATATTAGTTCATAGTTATTTCCCTTCACCTTAGAATTTCACTTGTAATACCGCTCAGCCCTGGTGACTTTCCTTTCTTCAGAATTTTTACATTCGTCTCCGCCTCCTTTCTTCCTATTTTATTTTCTCCTAGGTCTCATCTCTCCTAACTATTTTTATTTTATTTTTTATTTTCAGTTCTGCTTTTTGTTTACATTCTGTCTTCAAGAACGAATATGTACCTACACATTATTCTACATATCAGCAAAGTACTTCATTCAGTAGAGGGGAAACTATAAGAATGAATGTCTCATACACCACTCAATAATCCAGTCTTAATCCTTTATAGAATTTATTCCAATTATCATCAGATGATTTTCCTCACTATAGAATGGAAACTTCCTGAAACGAATGGAATATGAATAATTCGTCGAGGAATGTGTGATATTTATCTTCTCTTTGTGTGTTGTTGTGGCACA
>NC_134801.1:46290481-46292981 GCF_046742065.1 Oratosquilla oratoria
TATAGAAACATAAATATCAGCATTTAAATGAAATTACTAATTTAGTTCAAAATGCATTCGGTAGTTCTTTGATCACTCACCATAACGCCAATATTTATGTGTCTGTATTATGGAAATAATGCACAAGTTTACACGGAATGCCAATTTTTTGCATTATCACAAAGAAAATAATTACAATTATTTTTCACCACATAGGATTCCTACAAAATGTAGCTTTTAAAAGCAGGTCCTGTTCAAACAGTACATACCTTGTTATTCAATATCAGACTATAAATCACTATACTTATAATATATATATCTCATTAGTTGCATTTGCTTACATAACGATACTAAACTGTTCTCAAGAAAGCGATTATAATCATCTAGAAAATGTAAATTTAGAGCAGGAGATTCTTTGAAACTTAATTTCATCCAGATGAGTAATTTACGATCTTCGGCGTTTATGTTTATTTGTGAACAGTTGTGCATATATGTATGCATTCGTGTGTGTGTGTGTGTGTGTGTGTGTGTGTGTGTGTGTGTGTGTGTGTGTGTGTGTGTGTGTGTGTGTGTGTGTGTGTGTGTGTGTGTGTGTGTGTGTGTGTGTGTGTGTGTGTGTGTGTGTGTGTGTTTGCGTGTGTGTGCCAGCTTATTCTGCTTGTTCTATTGGAAGCATCTTTAAACATACGTCCACCTTAAAAGAAGTAATGAAATACCAAAGAAAACATGTTTTTAAACATGAAAATGTGCATCTCATTCGGTCCCATACTCTTAACATATGAAACTAAGGTACTTGGTAAGTCTCTCCGTCGTGTCTACTGCATGAGTAAGCAATATTTGTTCGAAATTGAACTCTTCTTAAAAGGCGTGGTAATATAGAACAAGATATGCATTTTTTTTCTTGAGTCTTTGTCTTTGTCTTTCACTTACCACACTCTCCTTCTTCCCCCCCTCTCTCTCTCTCTCATACACACACACACACACACACACACACACACACACACACACACACACACACACACACACACACACATACAAACATAAAAACACGCACACACATATAAGAACCCAAGCACTTGCGTGCGGATAGCCATCAGAACCATCCAAGCAATAAACTCCTTTGATGAATAACAAATCGGAAATATGGGGTATTTCTTGAATAATCAGAACAAATACACGTCTTCAAAAATCTACTGAAAAGGAAAAAAAAATAAGATATATTATTTTTTCATGGTTTTCTCAGGGATTTCTCACGGAAGATGACTCCCACCATTCACTCAATGATGTACGGTATTTTGGTATCACATGGAATCCAATGGACGGTGAAGCGCCCGCGGGCGAAGCGAGCAGCGCCGTAGGCCTTGCCCCCACGGCAAAGTCGTGGCGGCCAATTAACGTGGTATATAAGGAATTATTTGTGGAGAAAAATAATAGTATTAAGAGAGATATAACTGAACCTGTAGTCCAGCCACTTTGATACAACAAAGAAGACCAGCTCATATCTGAAGAAGAACCGGAGCAAGGATCGTCTGTTATTCCCAAGTCTATCTTCAGTATTAGAGAAAGAGAAACAGTTACAAGGGTTATGCCATATTATTCTAATAAAGACACTGACTTTGAAGAGAAAGAGCTGTCCTCTGTAATATAGAAGGAGCTGAATTCGATGAAAGATGAGCTTAAGAAGGTTAGATTAGAACTGAAGAATGCACAGGAATCGATGAAGAACACACAGGAATCGCAGTTGGATGAGCTGAAGGAGGAACTCATAAGGAACATAATAGAGGGCAAGTGGTAATGAAAATGACAGTCTTCATCGCTGCGCAAGAGATTTAAAACAGATGGTGAATAATGCCCTTAAAATGGAATTCAAAGGGTGGAGCGAACACCTATATACGCACTTTAGTTAATTTCTACCACAGAATCGTCTGAATTTATTCATTTATTTATATATATATATTTATTTATTTATTTATTTATTCATTTATTTATTTATATTTCTATCCGTCTCCGCAGCTCTTCTTGTATTGTATCTTACTAGATCCTGCCACCAGGCGATTGAACTAAGCCGGAGCTAGTATAAGATTTACATTAATACGAACACCTATATACGCACTTTAGCTAACTTCCCACACATGAGCGTCTGGATTTTTTTTTTTTTTTTTTTTTTTTTTTAATCTTACTAGATCCTGCCACCAGGGTATTGAAATTGATGCATCTACCGGACGATTTGATTCGATCCTACGACCGGGAAACTCGGCTCGATCCATCCTCAGGGAGATTCAACCTATCCTTCCGTTGACTGAGTTGATTCGATCCTGAGGCCGTGATTTAACTCGATCCTCCAGGTGGGCAAGTCAAGGAGATTCCGCCGCCGGGCGATTCGGCTCGATCCTGTTGGCGTGATTCATGTCGATATTGCCGCCAGGCTGATTGGTAGGTCTTTTATTCAATTCAGTTATTTGATTATCCATAAATATCCCTCAGTTGCATGAGGTCCCCTGACGGCAGCCAATATAAACGA
>NC_134801.1:46305481-46310481 GCF_046742065.1 Oratosquilla oratoria
TTAATGGGGTTTAGAATGACCCCTTTAACTACGTTACTCAAACTTTGTGATTATATTAATTCTCACTAGGCGATTTCATTCAGTACAAGGAGGAAACCTCAAGGAGTAAAGAGTTAAAAATGACTTCGATTGATTCTTTGGCGACCTAACTTTGGTGCTATGTTAATGGGGATTGGTATGACCCCTTTAACTACGTTACTCAAACTTTATGATTATATTAATTTTCACTAGGCTATTACATTCAGAACAAAGAGGAAACCTTAAGGATTAAAGAGTTAAAAATTACTTTGATTCTTTGGCGACCTAACTTTGGTGCTATGTTAATGGGGCTTGGTATGACCCCTTTAACTACGTTACTCAAACTTTATGATTATATTAATTCTCACTAGGCGATTTCATTCAGTACAAGGAGGAAACCTCAGGGAGTAAAAGAGTTAAAAATGACTTCGATTGATTCTTTGGTGACCTAGCTTGATTTGTATGTTTATACCAGTCTGTCACCAAACGATTTCATCCAGCTGGGGTGGCATCCTAGGAAACCAGAGGGCCTAGACTTTACGCAGTGTGGTATTATAGTATTTAGTTTTGCAACAGATGGGGTACAACGCTCGTGGCACGTAAACATGCAGAGTAGTTGCATGAAAAATTCAAACCCTGATGACCTGTGTTTACATCTCTTACGGAATTTAGTGGTGCAATTATGTTCCAGAATAGCCTCGAGTCAGGTTGTGTTCTCTTCTTTCTTTCTTTTTTACTCAATTTTTGCATTCTAATGTCTTCTTTGTTCAACAAATATTATCGGGAGGGGAGGAAAAAGGTTGCTTTAACACAAAGTTATTCATGCGAAGACCTTGAGAGAGAGTTTGTCGGATGTAGAAGAAAAATAATGGAGAACCAACTTTGGGGGTGAAAAGGTCACAAACACGAAGACATTCATATTCAGCAATTAGGAAAAATTACATATTATTGCCTCACTCTCCCTTAATGATTTACCCACAACTACACATGATGCAAATTTGGTTCAGCCGTCTCCTGCTTTATGGACGAAATAAAACCTCCTCATATTTCACAGGCCTGATGATGTATTTCTAGTCCCAGTAAGACTTTAGGTCCAAGTTAGTGTTTTGCATCATTGACCTATCCTATGTTACGACAGGAATAGGTAAAGGACAAATGCTTGTTTTGCATCTTCAACCTTTCTGAAGACATACTGATCCCTGGGTTCTTCTCCTTTGTGTTTTTTCTTTTAAGTGTTTTTGTTATTGTATTAAAAGGTCAAGAATTGGGAAATTTATGAAAAATCTTTATACCGTAAACGGTACACACTCTTATTACTTTGTAGTCAAAAGAGTATATTTTTCTAAATATGTTTTTTTTTTTTTACTAATTCTTTACGATGTAGTGATTTTTAAGAAATAAGATAAATAAGATTGTGTAGTATAAATATTTTACAGAGCACGTTGTAATAAAGCTTCTTTCTGAACCCTTTTTCTTAGTTGTTTTGTCAGTATTGCAATTTTCAAATACAGTATTGGGAATAGGAAGTTACTCAATCGCCCATTTTGTAAACATTTCATATTCATGTTACTTTTGGAAACACAAAACTTTCCCGGATTTCACTTTTTTCAGATATTCTAATGATTATGGAAAAATAATGAATGAAAAAAATAAACGTGTATACCTTAAAGTCTCACATAATTTTTTTTATCAAATATATTTTTCTAATAAAAGTTTTCTCATGTGTTTCTTCTTTTATTTCAAAATTTGTAATTTTTGTCAAAAAAAATCGTGTAAATTCCAATGTTTTCATACACTGACTACTTATAGTAATGATAACATATTGCTGGAGGTATGTTGGCATAGCTTGGGCAGTACATCGTTGGAAATATGTTGCCAAGGTGAGGACAATCAACCTTGAGGAACTTGTAGGTTCTTTGGCTCTTTTTCTTGGTTCCTCTAATATGCATCATTGGCCTCATCATCTTTCAAAACTCGTTCGTATTGCAAATCCCTTTGCCCTGCCCCAACCTCAACAACCCTTTCTATGTAATTTCTAAACCTCGTAACCGATCCTTATATAACTTAGCAGGAATTATCTTTCATTTTCTTCTTCAGGAAACAATAAAGTTTAACCAACTACTTCCTGATACTATTTGGTAATTCAAAGAAAACAATAATCACCATCCAAGTGCTTCGAAGATTATATCTATGAGTATAATATTAGGTTTAACATGCGGTAGGCGTTCTGTGATATGCTATACGAAGCACTTGCTACGAATGATACTATAATAGTGTTGCAACATGCAACGCGCGGAGAGGTTTATATGCAAATTCAAGGTCGTAGCGTTTGCAATTATATACACAGGAAGGTGTTCTGCATAGGAACCAGTATACAAAAAAAAAAAAAAAAAAAAAAAAAACACCCTCATGGGAATCGTGACGTAGACTTAGGGGGCACAAGTTGCATATTTTTCATAGCAAAAATATCATTACACGAAATACTTAACAAAAACAATTATATTTACATAGATGAAGGTCAAGACTGGTTCAAGACTCCGGCTTGCGACTGCGATATGCAACATAGAATGCGGTTTTTTGCAATACGCGAGCTCCTTCATGTGTTGCAATAGAGCACAGCAACGGGATGGCTGTGGGAGGGGCAGTAAATGACAACATAACCACAGCATTTCGACTTCGGTGGTGGGTTGGGCGAAGCGCCTGATACTCATGGTGAAATTTCTGCTGGAGAATTGGGTGAAGAGTTTCATTCCTGTAGTGAAAACTGGTAGTGAGTTGGTGAAGAACCGTAGGTTGATTATTACATTTCCTGGTGATAACTTAGGTGAAATGCCTTATCCTGGTGGTGAAATTTCTGGCGGTGAGTTGGGTGAAATGGTTCTTTCTGGGGGTGAAATTTCTGGTGGTGTGCTGTGTCAAAACATTCTGGTGGTGAGCAGGGTTGAGAGTCTTTGGTGGCAGTTTGTATGGAATGTCTCAAGCTGGTGGTCACAGAAAGCGTACACTGAGTGTGATGGTGAGGTGGGTTAAGAGCAATGTTATGGTGATACCAAAGGTACTGCTGGTAAAGTGGCAGGTTGTGATAAGGTGAAACTCGGAAAATAAGTGGTTGGCAGACGAGTGGTTGCAAAATATGCAAAATTAATTATTCTCTGGCAGTTGGGGGGTTGTGGTTTTAGTTGGACTTGTGGGTAATTTTGATTGTGGTCGTGGTAGGAGAACGACAGTAGTATCGGTTGTGGTAGTGGTAGTGGTAGTAGTAGTAACATTGGTAATTGTAGAAGTAGTGATCGTATTAGTGGTAGTGGCAGTGGTAGTGATATTACTATTGATAATGGTAGTGTTAGTGGTGAGTGTGATAGCAGTGTTAGTGTTAGCGGTAGTGATAATGATAGCAGTTGTGGTCGTGGTTATGACAGTGGTAATCTATATGGTCGTGCCTGTGATATTAGTCGTCGTATTAAGGTTATGGTTGTGATAGCTATTGCCTTTAACTGTAGTTGTGGTTAGGATTATGATCATGGTTATTGCTGTGGTCATGTTCGTGGTTGTGTACTATTGGTGGTTATGGAGAGAAACTGCATGATCAGTGGTCGAAACCAGACCTGCGATTACAAGGGAAAGTTACCCATGGAATGTCTACTAAGTAAAAATATCTCAGCTTCCAGTAGGAGGAGGAGGAAGAGGATGGCGAGGAAAAAGAAGAAAAGGAGGAGGAGTAGGGGGAAGAGAAAGAGGACGAGGTGGAGGAGCAAGAAGAAGAGAAGAAAAGGGTCAAGGATGAAGAGGGGAAAGGGAAAGAGGAAGAGAAGGAGAGGAGATGGAAGAGGGAAAGGAAGAAAAACAGGGAGAGGAGGAGGAAGATAAATAGGAATAATAAGAGGAAGATGAGTTGAAGGAAAAGGAGGGAGAAGAGGAAGAGTAGTGTAGTAAAAGTTGGATCTGGCAAAGGTTTTATGAAAAAGAGGAAGTAGAAGATGACAAAGAAAATGGATAAATAGAGGATATATAAGAAAATATGAAAGAGAAAAAGTCAGAACAGGAGTGTAGAGAATATAAACATAAATAAAAGTAAATAGAAAAGGACAAAAGAGGAAAATAGAGAACGAGAAGGGAGTTGAGGGAGAGAGGATGGGGAAGAGGAGGAAAAGAGGGTAGGGGGAGGAGGAGGAGGAGGAGAGAGGAGGAAGAGGAAGACTTGTTGATACTTATGATGATAAAGCAATAGAGCTCGTAGTGGAACCGATGCAACCAAAGACAGTCGCCCGTGGAGAGGCCGATTCTTCAGGGAGGAAGGTCAGCGGTAAAATGGAGGGTCACGTGGTTGGTATAATGGCGGAAAAGGGTGATAAAAGACAGGCGCGAGATTAGGAGGGGTGGATCTCAAGAGGAGGGTCCGTTGGGGGGGGGAAGGGGAGGGGGAGAGTAATGAAGAAGAGAGGGTACGGGGTGCGAAGAGAGGCGATTTGGAAAGAGAGGAGGGTGGGAAGACAGGGAGGAGAAGGAGAAGGAAGAAGAGGAAGTTTTGGAGGAAGAAAAACAACACATGGAGGAGACAGAAGAATAGGAAGAACAGGAGGAGAGGGAGGAGGAGGAAGAGAAGAAGGGAGAAGAACAGCAGATGAGAGAATAGAAGTAAAAGAACGTAGAGATAGAGTGGAATATGAAAGAAGAATAGGAAGACGAGGAATTGAAGGAGGACAGTAAAGGGAAGAAGAATAGGGGAAGAGATGCTGGAGAAGGAAGCGAGGGAAGACAACAGGCAAAAGAGAGGTGGAGAAGGAGGACAGGAATAAGAGGAGAAGGAGAAAAAAAAGAAGAAATAAGAAGGGGAGGAATAGGAAAGAAAGAAGAGTTATTAAAGAAATGAGAAAGAGGAGGAAAAGTAAGGAAAGGAGAAGTAGGAGGAGGAGGAGAAGGAGGAGGAGGAGGAGGAGGAGGAGGAGGAGGAGGAGGAGGAAGGTGAAGAAGAGGAGGAGGAA
>NC_134801.1:46317703-46320203 GCF_046742065.1 Oratosquilla oratoria
CTGCATCTTACATTTTCTATTGTAACTCAAGCCAGACGACTCAGGTTGCTTGAAGACGAATAATGTCCAGACGATTTAATCCTTTCCGTTCATGCTACACAAAGTTATCATGCTTATAGAAATTACTCGAGACAAAGAAACCATAAAGATTTAGACCTCATAACCATATTCGTAATATAAGAGTCTTTGTATATTCCATTCAGACCTAGGTTGATTTTAAGTTAAATAAAATCACCTGGTGCTGGCCACAGCAAAATTCGTAACATATACCAAAATCTGATGAAGCAGAAAATAAAGGATGTAGTTTTTACACTGACGAGGCCTCCATGATATCCCATGAGTATTTAGTAGTCTTCGATAGAAGGAACCAGCTTCCAATCTCCTTACTCCAACAAACCCGTTCTGACATTAACCTCAAAGAAAGAAAGAAAAAGAGAAAGAAAGAAAGAAAGAAAGAAAGAAAGAAAGAAAGAAAGAAAGAAAGAAAGAAAAAATAAAACCAAGAGAAACAAGATTCACATTAACACGACCACGCTCAGGTCATCATCCAGAACTAAATACAAAATGAATAGGCCTGGCTACAGAAACAAACTGCTTCAGATGAAATCACCACATATAAGACACTGAACACGTCATCTTACACTCTTCCAATCTAAGACACATCTAAACAACAACGCACATCTTCCTCAATTAACATTTGGTTCAATTCGTGGCTGTTGCCGGTTAACCTGGGGGCAGTGGGTTTTCTGCAAAAGAAAGACCTGATGTACCGGATTGGCTGATTGATAGGTGAGGCAGAGATGGCAAATAGACGAAAGATTAACGTTATACAAATAAAGATTAATAGGTAAATATATGAAAAAAATAATTACACAAATTAATAAGAAATAAATCTGTAGATAAATAAACTGGACATTTATGAAATGAATGAAACTTAGTGAATGAATAAAACCTATGAATATGAAAATAGAAAAATATGAGAAAATACGTAAATTTGAACAGGAAATAAATATATATTTGAATGAGTATATTTTGTCCACATTATAGCAATAAATAAGTATAATGACACATTATATACCTACCTACCTATATTACATATACATATACATATATATATATATATATATATATATATATATATATATATATACATATACATATATACGAGTATACACACGTTCATATTTACATAGGTAGATATATCCATGCATCCATGATTCAGACATATCTATGTTTATACCTATAACATACACATAAACATGTATACATATATATCTATACATATACATGTAGGTATACATATGCATATACATATACTGTACATGCGCACACACCCACACCAATACCCACATATATATATATATATATATATATATATATATATATATATATATATATATATGTATATATATATATATGTATATACATATATATATATATATGTATATATATATGTAATATACATATATATTCAATTAGATAAAACAAATGCAAAATTTAACCAAGATAAAATACCAAACCCAAGCCCACCATCAGCAAAATTTGAGCCCATTTCGAACAACACCAGACCATGGAAATTCCCTGACACATAAATCAAATAAACACTACTTTGTACCATGTAAAACAGAGACAAAACAAGATTATTTTACTACGAGAAGAATAAAAGAATTAAAACTGTGATGACACTTCAAGAGAAGCGGACGTAATGAAAGCAATTCAGGTCTGATATGACAAAAGGTTCTTACGAGTCAAGGCTTCATAAATCTATCTAAAATAGCGACTTGTCGTTTATGCAGAGAAGTTCAATTAGGATGTTCTCCCTCCAACTCGAGGTACATGGGAAGGGTAGGCGATTACACTGTTATTACTGCAAAAGCTTAAAAAAAAAAAAAAAAAGGACACGTGTCAGTCCTATACCGACAGAGTTATCTCCCAAGAAAAAAAAATAAAAAAAATGAGTGGGAGAAGGAGGAGAAGAAAAAGGATGATGAAAAAAAGGGAAAAAAGCAGAGAAGAAGAAGAAGAAGTAGAAGAAGTGAAGAAGAAGAAGAAAGAGACGAAGAATAATGAAGAAGAAAAAAGAAGAGTAATGAAGAAGAATAAAGTAGAAGAAAAAGAAGAAAGGAGAAGAAGAAGAAGAAGAAGAAAGGAGAAGAAGAATGAGAATGAGAATGAGAAGAAGAAGAAGAAGAAGAAGAAGAAGAAGAAGAAGAAGAAGAAGAAGAAGAAGAAGAAGAAGAAGAAGAAGAAGAAGAAGAAGAAGAAGAAGAAGAAGAAGAAAAAAGAGGAAAAAGAAAGAGGAAGAAGAAGAAGAAGAAGAAGAAGAAGAAGAATATACAATGGGAAAGCCTTAATCGGCATCACAATCCTGCTCTCAGTGCTGATAAGCCTTTTCGGACGTCTACGATTAATTGAAAATGTCAGAAAAGATATATAGATAGATAGGTAAATAGATAGATAAATAGATAGACAGATAGATAGATATTAGATAGTGAGAGAG
>NC_134801.1:46325203-46332703 GCF_046742065.1 Oratosquilla oratoria
GTGGTTCGATATAATGAGGTTAGAGGTCTTCTACCGAGGTTCGAAAACACCGTCCCCTCATTTTTTTTTTTTTTTTTTTTTTTTTTTTTTTGAGCCCCGTCGAGAATAATATATTATTTTCTTTGTTTAGTAAACTTCTTTTTTTTTCTGTGCAGACTTCCAGAGGTTATACCTCGTCCATCCTCTTGCATTGCCTTTCTACTTAGCTGAACCTTATGTTTTTTCTCCTCTAGTTATTCTCCTTTCCCTCCGTGTATGTCTATATTTCTTTGGCTTTCTTGTTTACATTTCTGTAAACATTCTAGAAACTTAGCTAAGATGAGAGCCCGAAGCTGAATGAAATCGTCTGGGATTATCAAGAACTGTCATAAAAAATACAATCGAAACAACTCTCCTATGCTGTTATGAAAAACTTGAATAAAATCACTTAGCCTTTGAAAGAATGAATTTTATAAATGACGTCATCGCAGAGACGAATGTTCTAACGCCTTCGTAATGGTGACGCCCCACACATTGAAGAATAAAACTTAGAACAAAACCATTAGAGAGGAAGGTACGGGCTCTCTCTCTCCCCTTTGACTTTTCTGTTGCACGTGGATGGATGGATGGATCTTGATTGAATGAAATCGGATAGCGACAGCCAGATCAAATATATGAATAATGAATAACAGTGTAAGTAGTTATCCTTACCTTTCAGTATTTGGATAACTATGTTGTCAGTCGTTATACCATACTTGATATAATCTTCATAAAACCAACTACTACAATTGGTAAATATCGATAAAAAAGGAAAGTATGAGTCGTGCATTGGGTGGATGTACTGTGCAAATAATGGCTGGTATTGATGTAGACCGTATCAGCTCAGTATGTATCAAACTTAGTTCTCACTGTAATACAGATTTACAAAGATTTATTCAAAGAAGTCTTAGATGGTTTTAATTCAGTTAATAAGTGGTCCTAGTACTTAAATAGACCGAAGTGTTTCCATGAATCTTTTCTGAAGTATCTGGACTCGCCTTTTCAACAAAGTGGATCTCTTCATAGGCTTTTTTTCTGGCCGATGTCAAACGATTTTAATCATTTCCATCCAACGACTCGAAGTGAAGGAGTCAAAGCCTTCAACTTTGGTATGCAGCCTAGTTGTGGAATGCAGTCTGAACGTGATTTGATAGCCACTATCGGCTAAGTACGATTTGGTGCTATGTTAATGGGGTTTGGTATGACCCCTTTAACTACGTTACTCAAACTTTATGATTATATTAATTCTCTCTAGGCGATTTCATTCAGTACAAAGGAGGAGATCTCAAGGAGGAAAAGAGTTAAAAATGTTTTCGATTGATTCTTTGGCGACCTAACTTTGGTGCTATGTTAATGGGGATTGGTATGACCCCTTTAACTACGTTACTCAAACTTTATGATTATATTAATTCTCACTAGGGGATTTAATTCAGTACAAGGAGGAAACCTCCTGAAGTAAAAGAGTTAAAATGACTTCGATTGATTTTTTTGGCGACCTTACTTTGGTACTATGTTAATGGGGTTTAGAATGACCCCTTTAACTACGTTACTCAAACTTTGTGATTATATTAATTCTCACTAGGCGATTTCATTCAGTACAAGGAGGAAACCTCAAAGAGTAAAGAGTTAAAAATGACTTCGATTGATTCTTTGGCGACCTAACTTTGGTGCTATGTTAATGGGGATTGGTATGACCCCTTTAACTACGTTACTCAAACTTTATGATTATATTAATTCTCACTAGGCTATTACATTCAGAACAAAGAGGAAACCTCAAGGATTAAAGAGTTAAAAATTACTTTGATTCTTTGGCGACCTAACTTTGGTGCTATGTTAATGGGGCTTGGTATGACCCCTTTAACTACGTTACTCAAACTTTATGATTATATTAATTCTCACTAGGCGATTTCATTCAGTACAAGGAGGAAACCTCAGGGAGTAAAAGAGTTAAAAATGACTTCGATTGATTCTTTGGTGACCTAACTTGATTTGTATGTTTATACCAGTCTGTCACCAAACGATTTCATCCAGCTGGGGTGGCATCCTAGGAAACCAGAGGGCCTAGACTTTACGCAGTGTGGTATTATAGTATTTAGTTTTGCAACAGATGGGGTACAACGCTCGTGGCACGTAAACATGCAGAGTAGTTGCATGAAAAATTCAAACCCTGATGACCTGTGTTTACATCTCTTACGGAATTTAGTGGTGCAATTATGTTCCAGAATAGCCTCGAGTCAGGTTGTGTTCTCTTCTTTCTTTCTTTTTTACTCAATTTTTGCATTCTAATGTCTTCTTTGTTCAACAAATATTATCGGGAGGGGAGGAAAAAGGTTGCTTTAACACAAAGTTATTCATGCGAAGACCTTGAGAGAGAGTTTGTCGGATGTAGAAGAAAAATAATGGAGAACCAACTTTGGGGGTGAAAAGGTCACAAACACGAAGACATTCATATTCAGCAATTAGGAAAAATTACATATTATTGCCTCACTCTCCCTTAATGATTTACCCACAACTACACATGATGCAAATTTGGTTCAGCCGTCTCCTGCTTTATGGACGAAATAAAACCTCCTCATATTTCACAGGCCTGATGATGTATTTCTAGTCCCAGTAAGACTTTAGGTCCAAGTTAGTGTTTTGCATCATTGATCTATCCTATGTTACGACAGGAATAGGTAAAGGACAAATGCTTGTTTTGCATCTTCAACCTTTCTGAAGACATACTGATCCCTGGGTTCTTCTCCTTTGTGTTTTTTCTTTTAAGTGTTTTTGTTATTGTATTAAAAGGTCAAGAATTGGAAAATTTATGAAAAATCTTTATACAGTAAACGGTACACACTCTTATTACTTTGTAGTCAAAAGAGTATATTTTTCTAAATATGTTTTTTTTTTTACTAATTCTTTACGGTGTAGTGATTTTTAAGAAATAAGATAAATAAGATTGTGTAGTATAAATATTTTACAGAGCACGTTGTAATAAAGCTTCTTTCTGAACCCTTTTTCTTTGTTGTTTTGTCAGTATTGCAATTTTCAAATACAGTATTGGGAATAGGAAGTTATTCAATCGCCCATTCTGTAAACATTTCATATTCATGTTACTTTTGGAAACACAAAACTTTCCCGGATTTCACTTTTTTCAGATATTTTAATGATTATAGAAAAATAATGAATGGAAAAAAAATAAATAAACGTGTATACCTTAAAGTCTCACATAATTTTTTTATCATATATATTTTTCTAATAAAAGTTTGCTCATGTGTTTCTTCTTTTATTTCAAAATTTGTAATTTTTGTCAAAAACAAAAACAAAAAAAATCGTGTAAATTCCAATGTTTTCATACACTGACTACTTATAGTAATGATAACATATTACTGGAGGTATGTTGGCATAGCTTGGGCAGTACATCGTTGGAAATATGTTGCCAAGGTGAGGACAATCAACCTTGAGGAACTTGTAGGTTCTTTGGCTCTTTTTCTTGGTTCCTCTAATATGCATCATTGGCCTCATCATCTTTCAAAACTCGTTCGTATTGCAAATCCCTTTGCCCTGCCCCAACCTCAACAACCCTTTCTATGTAATTTCTAAACCTCGTAACCGATCCTTATATAACTTAGCAGGAATTATCTTTCATTTTCTTCTTCAGGAAACAATAAAGTTTAACCAACTACTTCCTGATACTATTTGGTAATTCAAAGAAAACAATAATCACCATCCAAGTGCTTCGAAGATTATATCTATGAGTATAATATTAGGTTTAACATGCGGTAGGCGTTCTGTGATATGCTATACGAAGCACTTGCTACGAATGATACTATAATAGTGTTGCAACATGCAACGCGCGGAGAGGTTTATATGCAAATTCAAGGTCGTAGCGTTTGCAATTATATATACAGGAAGGTGTTCTGCATAGGAACCAGTATACAAAAAAAAAAAAAAAAAAAAAAAACACTCATGGGAATTGTGAAGTAGACTTGGGGGGGCACAAGTTGCATATTTTTCATAGCAAAAATATCATTACACGAAATACTTAACAAAAACAATTATATTTACATAGATGAAGGTCAAGACTGGTTCAAGACTCCGGCTTGCGACTGCGATATGCAACATACAATGCGGTTTTTTGCAATACGCGAGCTCCTTCATGTGTTGCAATAGAGCACAGCAACGGGATGGCTGTGGGAGGGGCAGTAGATGACAACATAACCACAGCATTTCGACTTCGGTGGTGGGTTGGGCGAAGCGCCTGATGCTCATGGTGAAATTTCTGCTGGAGAATTGGGTGAAGAGTTTCATTCCTGTAGTGAAAACTCTGGTAGTGAGTTGGTGAAGAACCGTAGGTTGATTATTACATTTCCTGGTGATAGCTTAGGTGAAATGTCTTATCCTGGTGGTGAAATTTCTGGCGGTGAGTTGGGTGAAATGGTTCTTTCTGGGGGTGAAATTTCTGGTGGTGTGCTGTGTCAAAACATTCTGGTGGTGAGCAGGGTTGAGAGTCTTTGGTGGCAGTTTGTATGGAATGTCTCAAGCTGGTGGTCACAGAAAGCGTACACTGAGTGTGATGGTGAGGTGGGTTAAGAGCAATGTTATGGTGATACCAAAGGTACTGCTGGTAAAGTGGCAGGTTGTGATAAGGTGAAACTCGGAAAATAAGTGGTTGGCAGACGAGTGGTTGCAAAATATGCAAAATTAATTATTCTCTGGCAGTTGGGGGGTTGTGGTTTTAGTTGGACTTGTGGGTAATTTTGATTGTGGTCGTGGTAGGAGAACGACAGTAGTATCGGTTGTGGTAGTGGTAGTGGTAGTAGTAGTAACATTGGTAATTGTAGAAGTAGTGATCGTATTAGTGGTAGTGGCAGTGGTAGTGATATTACTACTGATAATGGTAGTGTTAGTGGTGAGTGTGATAGCAGTGTTAGTGTTAGCGGTAGTGATAATGATAGCAGTTGTGGTCGTGGTTATGACAGTGGTAATCTATATGGTCGTGCCTGTGATATTAGTCGTCGTATTAAGGTTATGGTTGTGATAGCTATTGCCTTTAACTGTAGTTGTGGTTAGGATTATGATCATGGTTATTGCTGTGGTCATGTTCGTGGTTGTGTACTATTGGTGGTTATGGAGAGAAACTGCATGATCAGTGGTCGAAACCAGACCTGCGATTACAAGGGAAAGTTACCCATGGAATGTCTACTAAGTAAAAATATCTCAGCTTCCAGTAGGAGGAGGAGGAAGAGGATGGCGAGGAAAAAGAAGAAAAGGAGGAGGAGTAGGGGGAAGAGAAAGAGGACGAGGTGGAGGAGCAAGAAGAAGAGAAGAAAAGGGTCAAGGATGAAGAGGGGAAAGGGAAAGAGGAAGAGAAGGAGAGGAGATGGAAGAGGAAAAGGAAGAAAAACAGGGAGAGGAGAAGGAAGATAAAGAGGAATAATAAGAGGAAGATGAGTTGAAGGAAAAGGAGGGAGAAGAGGAAGAGTAGTGTAGTAAAAGTTGGAGCTGGGAAAATTTTAATGAAAAAGAAGAAGTAGAAGATGACAAAGAGAGTGGATAAATAAGAAAATATAAAAGAGAAAAAATCAGAACAGAAGTAGAGAGAATATAATCATGAATAAAAGTAAATGGAAAAGGACAAAAGAGGAAAATAGAGAACGAGAAGGGAGTTGAGGGAGGGAGGATGGGGAAGAGGAGGAAAAGAAGGAGGAGGAGGAGGAGGAGGAGGAGAGAGAGGAGGAAGAGGAAGACTTGTTGATACTTATGATGATAAAGCAATAGAGCTCGTAGTGGAACCGATGCAACCAAAGACAGTCGCCCGTGGAGAGGCCGATTCTTCAGGGAGGAAGGTCAGCGGTAAAATGGAGGGTCACGTGGTTGGTATAATGGCGGAAAAGGGTGATAAAAGACAGGCGCGAGATTAGGAGGGGTGGATCTCAAGAGGAGGGTCCGCTGGGGGGGGAGGGGAGGGGGAGAGTAATGAAGAAGAGAGGGTACGGGGTGCGAAGAGAGACGATTTGGAAAGAGAGGAGGGTGGGAAGACAGGGAGGAGAAGGAGAAGGAAGAAGAGGAAGTTTTGGAGGAAGAAAAACAACACATGGAGGAGACAGAAGAATAGGAAGAACAGGAGGAGAGGGAGGAGGAGGAAGAGAAGAAGGGAGAAGAACAGCAGATGAGAGAATAGAAGTAAAAGAACGTAGAGATAGAGTGGAATATGAAAGAAGAATAGGAAGACGAGGAATTGAAGGAGGACAGTAAAGGGAAGAAGAATAGGGGAAGAGATGCTGGAGAAGGAAGCGAGGGAAGACAACAGGCAAAAGAGAGGTGGAGAAGAAGGACAGGAAGAAGAGGAGAAGGAGAAAAAAGAAGAAGAAATAAGAAGGGGAGGAATAGGAAAGAAAGAAGAGTTATTAAATAAATGAGAAAGAGGAGGAAAAGTAAGAAAAGAGGAAGGAGGAGGAGGAGGAGGAGGAGGAGGAGGAGGAGGAGGAGGAGGAGGAGGGGGAGGGGGAGAAAGAAGATAAAGAAGAGGAGGAGGAAGAGGAAGACGGGGGAAGTCAGAGGACAACATACAGGAGGTAATGAGAAGCGACAGCAAAGAACGAAGCAACAAGTGAGTGATGGGAATAGAATTAGACGAGATGAGAGAAAATGCCATCTAGATGATCATTCACCAGGAAATAAAGAAATGAAGAGAGGGGAGATAAAAGGAAAATGAAAAATGTCAGGAAATTTTAAATTATAAAACAGGTACAGGAATACGAAATGGTTTACGTTATTTATGATGCGAAGCAAAATCATCCTAAACAGAATATTTTTATTCGTATTAGCCAGAATAAAACTTCATAAGAGGAGCTAGACATGAGTAAGGAATTCTCGAAAGAATATATTTGATAATGTGGAAATTTCAAACTTAAGGATTATGTTCTAGCTTAGGTCAGACGATTTCATCCAGCTAAAGGATACTTCTGACTAAAAATAGTTTTGTTACTGTACTGAGACGGTCAGAAGAGTAGAAGGAGGAAGAGGAAGAAGAGGAGAAGGAAGAGGAAGAGGAGGACGAGGAGAAGGAGGAGATGATATAAAAGAGGCTTGTCGAGGAGGCGAGGGACGCTGGGAAGGAGGAGGAGGGAGGAGGAGGAGGGTGGAGGAGGAGGAGGAGGAGGAGGAGAAGGAGGAGGAGGAGGAGGAGGAGGAGGAGGAGGAGGAGGAGGAGGAGGAGGAGGAGGAGGCGGAGGTGGGGTTGAAAGAGTGGTACAAAAAGCAATCCCCAAAACAACATATGGTAGACAGAAGAAAATGCAGATGATTTTGACGTGAGGGCGCGCCGAAGTACTAATTTCAAATTACGCCTTTGTCTTTCAGCGGCGAGCACGCAGTGGTGGGGAAGGGGATGGAAGGGGGGGTAGAAAGAGGAAGAAAACGACGAGGACAACAACAACAACAACAACAACAAAGAAATAATCTCTATGGATCCGTCCGTAGATCTTCCGAGACGGT
>NC_134801.1:46355203-46357703 GCF_046742065.1 Oratosquilla oratoria
AGAAGAGAAGAATGCGAAAGAGGATGTGGATGAGCGTACGGAAAGTCACCGAACCTTCACCATACTTTCCAAAAACCTTCGGTCGATGGCAGCCATGGCTGAATTCCATGAACGAAATGCTGTGAAACTGATGACAACATTTGTTGGGGAGACTGTACACTACTTCGCTGAAAAACCCTTCGTGCTGATTAGGGTCCTCAGAACCACAGTCGGAGATAAAAGCCCAGATAAAGCTCTGGGCAGATGACGTTCGTGATGGTGAGAGCATTGGTAGCTGCGATGATGGAGCCTCCGCTGGCCACATCTGTGTTCGGGTTGTGGTGCGTGACAGGGCTCTTGTGTATTTCCAGACTGCTGATGTTGTTGTCGCTGTTGTTAATATTATTTTTTGTTGTCGCTGTTGTTAATATTATTGTTGTTGTCGCTGTTGTTAATATTATTTTTTGTTGTCGCTGTTGTTAATATTATTGTTGTTGTCGCTGTTGTTAATATTATTGTTGTTGTTATTGCTGTTGCGGATGTTGATTTTTTTTATTGTTAGTGTTGCTGGTATAGTAGTTGTTGTTGCTGTTGCTGGTTTCACTATTGTTGTTCTTGCTGGTTTTGTTGTTGCTATTGTTGTTGTTGTAGTTTTTGCTGCTGCTGCTGTTGTTGTTGTTGTTGCATTTGTTGTTGCTCGTATTGTTGCTATTCTTCCTATTGTTGTTTTTGTTGTGATTACTTTTGTAGCAGCTGATTTTGTTGTGGTTGTTTTTGGCTGTTTTTTCTGGGGTTGTAGTGTTTGCAGTTTTTCTTGTTGTGTTTGGTTACGCTATAGTTACATTGAACGGGAATGTTTTAATTGTTCTTGTTGTGGCTGATTTTTATGGTCTATTTGCTTGTAATTGTTTATGTAATGTTTGTTTTTGTTGTACAATTTTTGCTGTGGTCGTACGGGAATGTTTTTATTTTTTTCTAGTTGTTTTGCTTGTTTGTTTTGCTTGCAATTGTTTTTGTAATTGTTATTTTTGCTGTATATATTTTGCTGTGGTTGTACGGGAATGTTTTTATTGTTTCTTGTTGTTTTGCTTGTTTGTTTTGGTTGTAATTGTTTTTGCAATTGTTATTTTTGATATATATATTTTGCTGTGATTGCTGACTTAGTTGTGGTACTTTTTTGTTGTTGTTGCTGTTATTGTTTCTGTTGTTTGGTGCTGCTGATGCTACTGTTGTTGATGCAGATTTGGAGGTTGTTGCTATGAATCATGAGATTGTTATTGTTGTATGCCCTGTTTTCTGACCCACAATATAGTGTAATGTCCATAAACATGAGCATAAGTCTGATAGACCGTGGTTTTGATTACAAAAACACATAACCTATACATAATATTATGAACATTATTTCATTAATAATATATAAATAGATAAAAGATAAGATCAATATCAAACGAGATATTGACTTGATACAGGTCATTAAAATTCTAAAGGGAATTGACAACATCAAAAGTGACAAAACTTTTACACTGAATGAGAATCCGACAAGAAACAATGGTCTCGAACTGTCCGGAAATAGATTCAATTTGGAAGTGGGTAGAAACAACTTCGCCAACCGTGTAGTTAATGAATGGAATAAACTTCCTGCAGATGCAGTGCAATGTAGTTCAGTTCGAAGCTTTAAGAATCATTTAGATAAACACCTAAGCAAGATGCTGTAATGATTATCATTTATTTTTATTTATTTGTTTTTGTTTTGTTATCATTTCTCTGTTTGATTTTCATTAATTATTAGTTATATGTCAATTTATTATTATTTACTATCTATCTGTTTGTTTATTATTTAACTATACCTATGCATTTATTCATTTTATTTGTTATTTACATAATTACAATTTTTATTTATTCATTTATTATTATTATTATTTTTTTTTCGCATCCGACCTAGATATGGACCAGAAGGTCTCCTGTCGGTATGCTCCGCTTTTGTAATCCTTTATAACGAAGGAATTAATTAGTAAAATCTAAGTATATGGCGATATAAGCAAACAGGTAAAGAAATAAGTGTTAATACAAAAGAAGAATCTAACATTTCTCTATATAAAAATAAAATTATAACAATAAGCATATATCTATAATAACGAATATAAGCTTTTCAGAGTATAAAAAGAAAAAAATGTCTTCAGATATTTCTAAAAAATTGTCTTGACACAGCAATATTATGAACATTACTCCTTTATTCTGGTTGGTTGGTATAAATATAATTACATGAATAAATAAACTATCGAATCGTGGACAAGGGACGGGGAGATTTTATATTGGTCAAAACCCAATTTTATCACAAGCCAGTCCCTTCGACCGATTAGAATTGCCTTGTGTTAGCCTTAAGAGGAATCGTGGGGTTAAATGGGGCTAAGAAAGGTGAGGGAGGAGAGGTGGGTGACAAATGAGGTGGAAAGAAATGGAAAAGGTCAATGTAAATCATACAACGAAGAGCTATAACGTGTACACACATAAGCACTCCAAC
>NC_134801.1:46372703-46375203 GCF_046742065.1 Oratosquilla oratoria
ATATATATATATATATATATATATATATACACGTGTATGTGTAAAATATGATAAAACATCGATACCGTAATCCCGCAAGGCAGTAACAATTCACTCAGATCTGCGGCGTGAACAAATAAGGAGGAGCTTTCTGCGGTAATGTTTACTCTCATCCTTTTCAAAGCCCTCGTTGGCATTCAAGTGAAGTCGGCTCTCTACTCATGAATATCCAGCATGAGGCAGCTCAGTGCCTCTAAAGTGTTGAATTCTAATCGCGCCTGTCATTCGAGTGAAGTGTTCTACAATAAAATTGAAATGGAAGAGGCTTTTTTGATGTGTTCTTGTCACTATTGCCAGCCGCAGAGGCACCTGACGCTGGCTCGGTTCGACTCCTATGCCAGTTCACCCACGACGACGAGAAGAACGAAGACGATAGTCATCACCTCCTCCTCGACAGGAAAGGTGACGAAGACGATGACCTTTGTGTCATGACAATGACAATGACGATGATGATTTCAGTAAATTGTAAGAGAACGATGACGATGTCGATGACAACGAGAACAATAGCGACGACGAAAATAATGACGACGACAACTACGATAAGAACGACGACGGTGATAATAACAATGATAGCGAAAATAATAACGACAGAAAAATAATGTCGACAACAACGATGATCTCAACGACGACGGTGATGATAACGAAAATAATAACGACACAAATATAATGTCGACGACAACAATTATCTAAGAAACTGAAACGACAACGATGATGACGATGACGATGAAGACGACGATGATGATGGCTATAATAACGAATAGAACAATGACAGCGAAGACGATAATAGCGATGACGATAATGACGACCACGACGACGACGTCGACAAAGGCGTCGCCGATGATGACGCCAAAAACGAACCGAAAGTTATTTACGACCTTCTTGTCTCACGAGCATTGCTTTGCTCAGTGATCGGTAAAAGGTATAAAAAAGAAATAATAATAATAAGAGAAAAATAAGATGAAATAGAACGAAACATTAGTATTAGTAATGATAATAATAATAAAAAATTATTGATGATGATGATGATGATGATGATGCTGATGATGATGATGATGATGATAATGATAATGAATTTGATGATGATGAATTTGATGATGATGAATTTGATGATGATGAATTAGATGATGATGATGAATTAGATGATGATGATGATGAATTCGATTATGATGATAAACTATTATTATCATCACCATCATCATTATTACTATTATTATTACTATTGTTGTTGTTGTTATCATTATCATCATCATCATTATAATTATGATCATTTTGTTTTGGGAAGATAAGTAAACATTAACGTTAAGGGCTCTGTAAGGTAAGGTTAGGCAAGGATTGGTTAGGTTAGGTTAGGTCAAGTTCAATTATGTTCGGATCGTTTAAATTTGGTTAGGTTAGGTTATGCTAGTTTAGATTAAGTTGAGTTACATCAGGTTAAGTTAGGTAAGGATAAATTAGGGTGGATAAAGTCAGGTTAGTAATCTTTTACTTTTTTTTTTCTTTCTTTGTCTTTGATTATTTTGTTCAATATCTACCCAAAGTACCAAACGTAGTATTTCTCTGAGTTCTTCAGCTGAACAAAATCGTCTGTGTTATCTAGAAGAAAATGTCGAAATATTTCAAAGAAGTATAGAGGCTCTTCGTCTCTCTAGGTCCCCCATAGAAAAAAAATCTATTACCTGACAAGAAGAGATTCTATATCAACACGTCCCAGTCCATTTTTTTTTAAACTGCATAGAACCGCTTGGTATGCTCAGATCACAATTATCAAAATAACCACCTGAATGGAGAGAGGGCTAACTGATGCTACTCTCAACGTCATCATCATATCTCTCGTCCACAACATTACCATTATCAGTATTTGCAGTTAAAGTATCAGAATTGAGGTCATCATGTCCTCTTTCACTAACCCTAATCTTCAATAGTTACATACACCAACAGTGCTAACATTACTATCAACATCATCATCATCATCATCATCATCATCATCATCATCATCATCATCATCATCATCATCATCATCATCATCATCATCATCATCATCATCATCATCATCATCTTTACTATCGACATTCTTACAGTCACCTTTATCATCACTATTACCAGCACCACCATCACTATCACTACCACTATCACCACCAATGCCTCCACATTCACTATTACCTTCACCATCATCACTACCGCCAATACGATTGTTATTACTTCCACCATCACCATCACCACCAATGCACCCACTTTAACCGTTACCTCTACCACCATCACCAATGCACCCACTCACTATTACCTTCACCATCATCATCATCATCACTACCACCAATACCAACACCACTATGTCTATCACCTCCACCTCCACCAACTCCACCTCCACCAACTCCAGCTCCACCTCCACCAACTCCACCTCCACCATCTCCATTTTCACCAAGTCCACCTCCACCATCTCCATTTTCACCAAGTCCACCTCCAC
>NC_134801.1:46387703-46392703 GCF_046742065.1 Oratosquilla oratoria
AAATAGTGATTAGAGAGAAAATGATGTGGAGAAAAAAGAATTCTTATGGGAGAAGGTTGAAAAAAGTAGATGGGTAGGGAAAAAGAGAGGAAGAGAAGGAGGAAGACGAAGGAAGAGGAGATAGAGGAGGAAGAGACTAAAAAGCGAGGTGATAGACATAAGAGACAAGCGTAAGGGATCCATTGGGTGTTCTTGGAGACCAAGAAAGAGATTCAAGACACTGGAGAGAAGAGATCATGATGAGACGGAAAGATCAAGCAGGAGGAGACTTAGTGGTGGTTGTCCAAGGGTCACGCCAGAAGGTGTTTAGCTTTGGCAGAAGCCATCACGTTTGCCCTAAGCCCTTGGACAGTCACCAGTAGGTGTTGGAACCTGATTCAAAGTTTTCGTATTCATTTCGTTCTTCTAATAAGATGCTGTGTGAGGAAAACCAATTTATTATTATTTACTATTTTCCTGTTTGTTTATTATTTAACTATACCTATGCATTTATTTATTTTGTTTATTATCATTTATGCTGTTATAATTTTTATTTAATATTCATTTATCATTATTATATTTTTTCGCATCCGACCTAGTTATGGACCAAAAGCGCTCCTGTCGGCATGCTCCTCCTTTGTAATCCTTTGTAATCCTTAAAGAAGTGGATGGCGTTCCATGGTCACCGGTGTCAAACGACATGCACTCCGGTAAAAGTAAACAAGATGCAACTTCTATTTACATTTTCTATTTCTAATTTTCAGGTAGGGAGGGCAGATGACGGTGATTTCTTCCCTTCTCATACTCCTACCTAGTAGTTATATAGAACCAGACTCATAGACATGATGGGAAGCAGTACACAGTTTATTCTCTCAGAGATCTACAGCAAGACCCGAAGGCCGTTACCAATTGTCTTGAGGATGTGGTTTCGCAGTAAGAGAAAACGGATACAATTGTAAGTTAGGAACTATAGGATACAAGAAAATGTGTCGTGTGAGGATGAAAAGTAATGGGGAGCGAAGAATTACGAAGGAGGGAAGAAGTGAAGATAAAGAACGAAATATGATAAAGAACAAATTGTAACTGAAGTAAAAGCAGAAGCATGTAAGATAGTGAATGATAGAATAAGTGAAGACAGACATCCACAAAAGACTAAAGACTGGAGTGTGGTAGAAGGACAAACAAAGCGATAAAGGACGGTGAAAGAGAGTGGACAGGATACGAGGCCAAAGGACAAAGAAGAATGGTTATTGACAGGAAATGAAAGAAGTAAGTCTCGGCGGAGGTTGGAGACTGAATTGTGGTAGAAGGACAAATAGGACTCTCGTTGGTGAAGGACAGAACTGACGGGAAGTGAGGGTGAAAGCCAATTTTTTTTTTTTTTTTTTGAGGAAGAGACATAAAAAGGCAGGAAACGAAGGCGAGGAAAGAGAAGTGATAATGAACTTCATAGACAGAGAGAAGTGGTTTCTTTATGTGAACGGAATCGCTCTGTGGCACTCAGAACAAACACTTACGACATTTTTACTCCCGCACAGGTTAATCCATTTGCTACGATGTCGTCTTTGTAAAGATTTTGTTGTGGTCCATGCTTAATGATTTATTCGTTTGAGAGTTGGAGCCAGTACTGAAAGGGTCAAAGCTATTTCCAATAACCCACCTCCTACGATATCGTCCTCTAAATACCTTATTTCTAGTTAATGCCAAGGTAGGATCTCTCCCTTCAGAGATGAGAACCATAGTAGACAATAAATAACTAAAAATAAGAGTATTGGTCAATGATACGAATAAAATACTATTGTAAATGAAATATTTGAGAGGAGAATATTTCCTTCATGTGTATTAAATCACCTGATGATATCCTGTATAAAGTAATTCAAGTTATGCTGGTCGGGTGGGTTAGGTTAAACTAGGTTAGGACCTAACTCATCCTTATAAGGATCAACTATCGTAGTTCTACCTATACGACTATCACATTCAAATTAATGGATGGCTAACGAATGTTCATATGATAATCAATCAATTACATGATATATATATACATATATATATATATATACATAAAAAAGAAAAAGAATCCTTAATAGAGCGGAATGCTAAGACAATGATTACCCTCATTCTCATTACCGACGTAGGTGTTTACCTGACGCCAATGCACTCTCAACGCTGACCTGCAAGTTTGGCAATAGGTATTACATATTCTAAATATATCACTGAGGTCTCAAGTGCCCAACACTGTCGTTTCATTAGCACTGCGGTGACATTTAGGCTTTATGACACTTCTACATTGCTTTCTGGGTGCTCGTCGTGGTTCCCCTGCCCCGGAATCTTGTCCGGACATAGCTGGAATGTTTCGATTGAAGTTCAGCGCAGAGCTTCACTCCCACATCGTCTTTCTGTCCATGTCCATCATTTCCCGTGGTCTTCTCGAGGCATCAATCACCGTCCCCTATCATCACTTTTTGTTCTTAAACGTTAATCTCTGTCCTTCAAAATCTGCAGTCATCACTCCTCAACCCCGGTGCTTTCGTTTCAGTGCAGGTCCCTCACTTATCACCTTCCTCAGGCTCGTCTTGTGTCATCATTGCTCGTCGTATGTTATCAGGCCTAGTTCCACATCATCACACCTTGTCACTTATCACCACAGGTCGTGCCTTATCATCGCGTCATCAGATTTTTTTCATGTTGACTCCGTCTCATTCATTACGGCGCGACGTTACACGTCTAATCACTCGGCGTTCCAAATCGTTACTCCACCTAATCGTTTATCATCATCACACACTTGCTCTGGATGTGCGAACACATAGGGCAAAGGTGATGGTTTTGGTCACACCTTAGCGCCTCCTGGCAGCATCTCACTTGGGAGATCCTGGCCGTCGTTCATCCTTCTCCACCCCTTCCTCGTCATCCACAGGCTGAGCGAAGGACATCCAGATACATCTTTGACCAGAAGCACAGAACTTGTGGAATACACGTTTAATGGAACTGGAGTCATTTAACGAGCTCGGCAGTAATGGAAAGGTTGAAGATAGAGAACGGGATTGGGTAGGTTAAAGAGTTAAGGGTTGTTAACCATCTAGAGGTGAATGACACTTAGTCTCCAGAGCAGAACCGAGATCTCTGTCAACTTCAACTATATTTCCTTCATATTTTCACGTAAGGAAAGCTGATAACCAGAGAGTGTTCCCATTCTCCTACTTATATAGATGAATGGCATAGAAACAGTTCCACATTCATACAATAGAAAGTTGTCCAACGTTTCTTCCTGAACAGATCGAGAGAAACCTCATAGGACAGTTGCCAGCTGCAGTGGAATTGTGGATCTTCAGTCACAAAAATGTATAATCTTATCCTCCAGTTGTTCTCTACATTTTCGAGTATCCAAAATAGAATTCTATTGTACCTCGGTGCTTTTCTCAAAGTGTGTCTCCAGCATTTTAGTATTTTTCACACTTCCATCATTATATCATTCAACACTGTGTTACTACTTCCTTGTCAGAGGTATTTCCATGGTAAATATACACTGCAAATTTTAAATAAAATTTTTAGCTTACGTCCTTTAATTTTCATAGATCTACCTTCTTTCAACATCCTGTTTTTTCATGTACCTCAACGAACAGCTAAGAAATCTATAGAACAAATTTGGTTTATCGTTCCATTAATCAAATATACTTTTTCAAAGTTTCTTTTCTTTTGATTCGTATATACTCCATTTTTGTTGTTGTAATCTTTGTTCCTTTAGTTCTTTTCTTTCTCCACCTGACCTACGTACTTTCTTCCTGTTTTCTTCTGGCTGTTTCATATCTTCAATTGAACAAATACTTTGCCCTTTTTTCTCTTCTTAGTTTTGGCACATATGGTAGAAATTCAAAAAAAGGATGACCCAGTCATTCTATTCTTTCCTTTGTCTTCTCAGTCCACTCCAATCTGATTGATTAAAAAAAAAAAAAAAAAAAAAAAAAAAAAATAAAAAAAAAAAAAAAAAAAAAAAAAAAAAAAAAAATAAAAAAATAAAAAAAAAAAAAAGTAAATAAATAAATGGATAAATAAATAAATAAATAAATAAATAAAAACAAAAAACAAAAATAATGGTTCCCTGAAATTTGCTTTCTCCAAGCTGTATGTTCCTTATATGACTCATCTTATATTTCTGCATTACCTCCAGTTAGATGGAATTCAAGAACTGCCTGTGTCTCTTTCCCACGAGACACAGGCATGTTAGCGATACATTATCATCTGATGCTTTAGTTAACATAAAATCTAGTTTACACTGTATGTCATTTCTAACTCGCTTACATACATACAAACCGCATCAACCACGTGGAGTGGGGCACACCTTGTCTCACACATTGTCGCCCACCTATGACAGTGCGACCCTACTTAACCCAACCTAACCTAAACCAGTGGAATTATGTGATTACGCACCACGGGTCACTACCCACTCGGTATATATATCGGCTCCTAGCCGCATGTACAATATTATATATATGTAATGTTAAGTGTAATGCGGCAGCCTTTCACCTCTCCCGAAAGTAAAGGTTTTGGTCTCACCACCGTACAATCAGTTCAGTTTGGCCTTACAAATAAAAGAGACAAACTCACCAAACTTCTTTCTCTTCTCAAAGTAGCATCGCTACGCTGGTGATCGACTCAAATAAGCACCATGGACCCGTCTTCCGTTGCTGCCGCCCCAACTACCCCAAAAGCCACTGGGGGACATTAAACTAAGCGCAGCATACGTCGAGATACTGCATTGCCCGCCTCCTTCCCACAGCCTACGGAACCAGCAGGATCATCGACATGCTCCGTCAGATGTGACCCCTGCGCCTCCTAGCACCCGTACAACCTGTCCTTGGCAACGCCAAGGACAAAATAATCACCTCAGCAGCAGAACCAGCCTACAGGCACCACCAACAATGACACCGGTCCATCGACCCCACCACCGCGATCTGACGCACTGCAGTCCTGCATCTCACCTTTGGGAGTCGCCACGACTCCTGGAGCTTCGTGCTCGCAGACGT
>NC_134801.1:46397703-46402703 GCF_046742065.1 Oratosquilla oratoria
TTCTCAATGGAAGTATTAGAATATTAAGATTCAGCAGACTGAACAGATTACCCAATAATGAAAATCAAACAAGAAACTACCATTTCCATTTGGTTGCAGGCCTTTCCAGAATGAACCCCTCCCCCTCTTTTCCGTCCCCGCCAGCCTACACAAGTAACAAACTATATCAGAGACTCGAAAATACCATCGAATGGTTCACTGAACACCGATCACGTGATCCGCTTCCTTCCCGGTGCAATAGGAGACTTCCACTGTAGTACAAAATGGGAATGACGCATGGAAGCTAAAAATACAGCTGATGAAGCCATTTTAGCATAGGGATGGCACCCAGCGTATACTAATACCGCTGATAAATCTGCTTGTCGGACGTAAGGTTCGATTGTCATGGAAAGAGGACAACCCACATAAAGGAAGATGGATTCTGATTGGTTGCTGACTCTTCTTTGCCTGTTTTCTTTATCTCTGTTTACTCCTATTTCCCTTTCCCTTTCCTTCCTTTCGCTTTCCTGGTTGTCGGGTATGACAAATTCACATGTTCCCCTCTGCTGTGACCTGTCGAACGAGAATGGATTTTCCCTTCACTTCTTGCCTATTCTCTCTCTCTCTCTCTCACTTCTCCTCTTCTCGTATTTTCCTTTAGTTCCTCATTCTTGTCCTGCGATGTGAAAAACTCTCGTCTCGCGTGGCAACCAGAACACGCGACTCAAAAAATATTTTTGAACCACAATTTGTACAACCACTCTTCATTTTATTAAGAATCCTTTTATAGTAACACTTTCTTTACCCACGGGCTATAACCCTCTTCTCTCTGACCACAGTATGTCCAGATTTCCCTGTATTTCTCCCTCCTTCTGCCCATGGCGACCCACGTCCTCATAAAACCAACCACCCACTAATCTCCTCCACTCTCCTTTTCTGCCCCGTTTTCCTCCATCCCTCCTCTTTCCTCCCCCACATCAACCCCCATCTCACGCTCCCTCCTCCTCAAACCCCCTCCTCTTCCTCACACCTCCTCCTCCTTCCTTCGTCTTCCTCTGGTAGTTCTCCTCTCCTGTTTTTCAGTGTAACTTCAATCGATACAACTAAAGTGTTATGCCGTTTTTAGACACTAACAAGTATTCGTTATATGAATAAGATCTTCACTTGTGGTCAATAAGTTTCACCCCCTTGGGTGCACCACTAAGACTCTCACACGTTCACTTCTACTGTAAAAAAAAAAAAAAAAAAAAAACTCCCATTCTCCCTCCGCCTCAACCCAAACTCTCGTGATGTCACCTTATCTCACACATATTTCTCCTCTTTCTCCCTCTTTCTCTCTTCCTTCGCCTCTCCCTCACTCCCTCCATCTGTTCCTTACACGCACAAAGAATACCACGGATCTTCGCGAGGGCAGGTCACAAGTCAAGAACGTATCCCTTCCGATGCAAAATCAATATGCCCTTACTCTTTGAATTTGTCTAAACGCGTAGATAAATGTTGAGGAAACGCCCCCACACATAAATCGGAGGCGTGGAACAAGGATCGTCCGGTGTGTGTGTGGAAGAGGGTGGGGGACGGAACGAGGGCCGGGGAGGAGTTGGGAGACGGCGTGGCGAGGCGAGTGTGTGGGAGAGGCGGAATGGGTGGATGGGTGGGTGAGCTTATTTATCTATTTAATGAAGGTTGGGTGGAAAGAAATAGTCGTGGGGGAGATTGGTGGTGATAAGAAGAGGTGGTGTTCGTGGAGGAAGAGTTAACCGTCTCGCTGCTCAGGGTTCCGTTGACTGAATAAGATCATCTGGCGACTGCCAAAACAAGGGAATGATTCGTCCGTAGTAAAGGGTTTCTATTTAGCTAATAAAATGTACGATGTCTTACAATTAGTGAAAGGATCAAGGCCTGGCACAACAGAAGTTTAGAGTGATCCTTTCCATCAAGGTGATCCTGACTCTTATGGGAATTCCTTCAACGGTGGCACATTTCTTCCAAGAACCAAACGGTCACTAATCTTTAAGTCCAGTTTGGGGTGGGAAGACTTTCGTGTCATACTGAACGGAGAAATGGCAGAGTAATGATGGCTGTAAGCTCTGAGATTTTGCCAATCATGGCTTTAATGGATCAGGGAGAGACAACAAAATCGGTCTCCTTCGTGACAAGATCGAGACTGAATTAGTGGACAGGAACGATGCAGTGACCCGTTATCAAGTGAGACCACACCAGTCTGACCAACCACCGGCCCTATTGGAAGACAAACTTCTTGCTCGAACTGTACCAAAAAAGGCTTGGATGTAAAGGGGCTATCAAGAAGGGTGTTGCATCATGCTGTGAGAACCTATACTTTCGGTATGTGGGAAAGGACACTGTATGACAGAGATTCTTCAACCAGTGGTCCGCGGAGACCTGAATGATCCGCAGAGGCTACTGAGGTGAGCTACGGACAAAAAACTAGTCATAATTAGCGAATGTTTAAGGATTTTATCCAGTGTTGAATGTGTCATGGGAAGACTAAGAACCATTGATGTAAGAAACAACCAGCAAAAATAGAAAAAGTAAATTAATGAACAAATAAATACATAGATGAATAAATAACCAAATGAACAAAGTGAATATATAGGTAAATAAATAAATGAATAAATAGATAAGTGAATGGATAAAAATAGATAAGTCAATGAATTAGTAATAGAGTAAATAAAGAAATTAACTGAGCCAGGATTCTTGCACTTTCATCTTTCCAGACGTACACATTTACGGCGATATTTACGGAGACTGCCTGTCATCATATTTTGGAATACACGAAACTGATCACACAATTAAAGTGCTGTATTACAAATAACTCTTACGTAAAACTGTGAAATATCACAGATAGTATTATGCAGAATACAGTGTTTGCTTTGGTCAAGAGAAGGTGATTTCATTCAGTTTTGGAAACTTAGTATGATTACCTATCATCGCTAATCATTACTGCTCACCTTTTTTTATTTGTAATATTTCAAATAATTTATTTTATTTTATTTCTATTTTATCGATTTATTTCTATTTGTTCATTTATCTTATTTATTTATTTATTTATTTATTTATTTATTTGTACAAATGAGGAATTCATGTCAGAAGCTTCGCTGTAACACCTTCGCCCGATGTGTTTGGACAGTGAAGGCAAATGTGAAGTGGAGATTTTATTTATTTATTTATTTATTTATTTTTGTATTACAAATGCATAGATTCAACTTCACTGTAGATTATACAAATTATTTGAATTACATTAAAACAAAACTATCTATTCACTTGTAGTATACCATAAGTACATGATCAAGCTATGGAACAACATAGGTAGAGTGTGGGTACCGTCGTTACTTCTATGTTAATGAACAACCACGGAAGAGCCAATTCTTGCTTGCAAACACAACTTCTTGTTGTAAATGGTTTAAATAACAGATGCATACAAAATAGGGACACATCATTATGTGACATTAAAACCTCACATCCTCATGGCGTGTATCACCTTGTAATTGCTAAGATCATGTCGTTACAAAACGGTAAAGAGTGATTGGTGGTGAATTACGTGTACTAATTGTTCTACTATATCACAAATGTTCGGTCATCTACACAAATCATACAACCGTGACCAAAATGTATCGCTCATTAAAAACTAACTGTACTTCTAAATCTCACAAATATTCAAAAACTATTCGGTCTCTGCTAGATCATACTTCTCTGAAAACGAAATCCCAGCTCTAAATATTATTCCCTTTTGTGTTCCACGTGATAATAAAGTTTGATGAAAGTATAAACTGGGTCCAGTGTTGAGTCACTTGTCTACCCAACCGTACATATATGACGCAAACTTACCCAAGCAAACGATACCTTATAAATATGAAATCTCCGGTGAGGTCATTGTGATAAAGCTTATTGGAACGATAAATTATGGAGAAAGTTGTGTCATTCCTGTGGCCAGCCATACAAACTTAGAAGCCTTCAAGTAAACTAGAATTCATGGACATAAATTTTTTGTTTCGTGAAATAAAGTTCACTGAGACTACATATTCTGATAATCAATTGTTGTGTCATTTATGTGGCCATCAAATTAAATTAAAAAAATGCGTTGATTAATTTTCCATCGCGTTCGATATGTTAAGACTTGTTAAAATTAATTTTGGCTATTCTTCGTCACTGGAACGTCTATACGTACAATTAAGACGCAAGTTCGGTCAAGAAAAAAGAAAAAGAAAAAAAAAAGAGCTAAGTATTTCCTTGATATTCGATCGAATATACCTTGCTGAAACGATACATTCTGATCTCTGTTGCGTCATTTATGTGGCCAACCGTGGAAACATGACGCAGGCGTAGCCAAGCACAATTCACTGGTGAAGTGGAAGAAGTCTGTGATTCAGTGCGACTCGGTAAGAGAAGAGGAGGAGGAGGGGATGGGGAGGAAGACGAGGAGGAGGAGGATAAGAGGTGGAGGAATAGGAGGGGGTAAAAGAGGAGGTGGAGGAGGAGAAGGAGGAAGGGTAGCAGGTGCTGTAGCACCACCTGAGAAACATAAGGAGGAAGAGGAGAAGGAATAGAAAGAGGAGAGGAAGAAGAGGAGAAGGAGGAGGAGGAGGAGAAGGAGGAGGAGGAGGAGGAGAGGAGAAGGAGGAGAGGAGAAGGAGGAGAAGGAGGAGGAGGAGGAGGAGAGGAGAAGGAGGAGGAGGAGGAAGAGGAGGAGGAGGAAGAGGAGGAGGAGGAGGAGGGGGTGAGGGAGCAGCAGCAGCAGCCCCTGGAGAAGCAGGAGAAGGAGGAGGAGGAGGAGGAAGAGGAGGAGGAGGAGGAGGAGGAGGAGAAGTGGGAGGATGTTCAGGTGGAGTCAGCGTATTCAAATGAGCTGCAACAAAAGTCAAACGAGGATATGCAAAAGTGTAATGCGGCAAAGCGGAACACTGTGCCGTGTCTTCGTACATGGCAAGCAACCTAGTGCTCTCGAGCTCACTCCTCGTGCGTTCATCCCGGGCAGGCGATTTTATTCGGGTGAAGGGAACCCT
>NC_134801.1:46407703-46410203 GCF_046742065.1 Oratosquilla oratoria
AAGAAAACCAAAGAGAGAGAGAAACAGATGAGGTGGAAGAGGAGGAGGAAAAGGAGGAGGAAAGAAAGAGAATGAGGAGTAGAAATGGAAATGTGAAGTATAAATAGGGAAGTGGAAGAGGACAGGATAGGAAGAGGGAATAAAAAGAGGATAAAGGAAATGAGGATGAGGTAGAGGAGGGAGTGGAAGAGGAAGACGGAGAAGTAGAGGTGGAGGAGAAGGGGAAAGAGCAGGTCAGGGAAAAGGAAGAGGAAAAGGAAGAGAAGAGAGAAATGGTACTGAAGGAGAAGGATGAGAAATAAGAGAAACAGAAATGAAGATGGAAGAGGAAGTGGAGGAGGCTGCGGCAACGGTAGTGGCGGGGGAGGAAGTGAAGGAGGAGGAGGAGGTGAAGGAGGAGGAGGAGGTGAAGGAGGAGGAGGAGGTGAAGGAGGAGGAGGAGGTGAAGGAGGAGGAGGAGGTGAAGGAGGAGGAGGAGGTGAAGGAGGAGGAGGAGGTGAAGGAGGAGGAGGAGGTGAAGGAGGAGGAGGTGAAGGAGGAGGAGGTAAAGGAGGAGGAGGAGGAGGTAAAGGAGGAGGAGGAGGTGAAGGAGGAGCAGGAGGAGAACGTGAAGGAGGAGGTGAAGGAGGAGTAGGAGGAGAACGTGAAGGAGGTGGAGGAGGAAGAGAAGAAGGGGAGGAGGAGAAAGAGAAAGAGGAGGAGGAAGAGGAGGTGGAGGAGGAGAAGGAGGAAGAGGAGGTGGAGGAGGAGGAGGAGGTGGAGGAGGAGGAGGAGGAGAAAGAGGAAAAGGAAGGGAAGATGGAAGATGACGAGGAGTATATGGAGGAGTACGAGGAGGAGGCGAAGAAGGAGGAGGAGGTGTAGAAGGAGGAGGAGGAGGAGGAGGAGGAGGAGGAGGAGGAGGAGGAGGAAGAAGAGGTTGTGTAGTTAAAGGAGGAGGGCAACTGGACTCAAGGAAACAAAGAGGGCGAGAAATGGATGCGCAAGCAGAGCTGAGGAGGGGCTGGGGTGGTGTGGGCTTGTGAAGATGGTATGGTACATAAGGAATCCTTCCACAACATTGGAGAGTTGGGGTAAGGGGGAGCGAGGCAAAAGCATGTCATAATACAGCCGGAGAAAAATCATGTGTTATAAAGAAAAAAGAGTGAAATAAAAGAGTATGGGAGTGATGAGAAAAGGAGAGGAGAGAAGAGAAGAAAAGAGAACACAAGACAAGACAAGATAAGAACAGAGAAGAAAAGAAATGGTAAGAGAAGGTAAGAGAAGATGATAAAAGTAAAGAGAGAAAAAGAGAGGATAAAAGAAAGGTTAAGAAGAGAAGAAAAGAGAGTAAACAGAATATAAGAGAAAAGAATGGAATGAGAAAAAAGGCAAAGGAAAAGATAATCAACAAAAAAAAGAGAAAGAAAGAAAGAAATAAGAAAAATAAGTTAAATTAAAGTAGAAGGTGAGAAGAGACGAGAAGAGGGTAGAGAAGAAGACAAGACAAAACAAGAGAAGAGACAATAAGAGAGGAGAAGAGAAAAAAAGAGAAGAGAAGAGAAGAGAAGAAAGGAGAAGAAAAAATAAAAGAGGAGCGAAGAAACGAGAAGAGAAGAGAAGAGAAAAAGAGAAAAATAGAAAAGAAAACCGAAGATATGAGAAGAGAGGAGAAGGGAGGAAGTGGGATTCTATAAAAGATCGAGTTGAAATAAACTGTGATTGAGAAAGGCTTCTCTCTCTCCCTCTCTCTCTCTCTCTCTCACCGTGCCCCAGAGACAATGGCAATAATAAAAAGAATATAAATCAAGAAATAAACATCCAAAGAAGGCGGAAAAATAATCAGTAATAACAATCGCTATTTGCCCCCACCCACTTCCATTTCAGCTCTTTTATGGCGCATGTAATATATTTTATTATGGTGATTTTGGCATATCTTTCATACACACTTCTTCCATTCTTTTACTGTAATTCCCAACATTTACCCTCTATTACTCTCTCTATATTATTTTGCTTGGCCCCTGTGAGTTGGTCACTTTTGGGTTGTACATCAATAGATTAGACCTATGAGTGTACGGTCATTACAAATACGGTTCAAACACATTTGGTATGGACAGAGCTTCTCAGGATATTTGAGAATTTATTTTACATTTCTCTATCAATTGTGATGCGTATTTTCATTTCATTTTTATGGAAGATGTCTGAGATTGGAGTGAAAGAAGTGAGGAAAGCCCTCACCATTGGCTAGCCTCCTCGCTTTTCGGGTAAAGGTATATAGAACAAAAACTATGAAAACCATTGACAAATTATAGAAAAGCAGGAAGAACATGTCATTGGATACAAAAATAAATAAATGAATAAATAGATAAATAGAATACATAAACTTCGAAGTCCAAGAGTAAATGATAAAAAACATCAACATTTTGTCATTATCCTAATTTTTGTTTTAACTAAAGTAAAGAGAACTAATGTTTAGATATACCCCATACCAGTAATTTCAATTTCAAGTCAGGTTAGTGAT
>NC_134801.1:46445203-46450203 GCF_046742065.1 Oratosquilla oratoria
TGTGTGTGTGTGTGTGTGTGTGTGTGTGTGTGTGTGTGTGTGTGTGTGTGTGTGTGTGTGTGTGTGTGTGTGTGTGTGTGCGTGTGTATGCTAACGATAATGACATTAACACGAGTCGAATGAGAAGCGAACATAATTCTTTATCGAAACCTATAAAGAGTTGTTTCTCTCTCTGGGGTGAGACTTCGAAACGACAGAAGACCTCTAGATATTTCAGGAAGTCTTCGAAAACAAAGTCCAACTAGTAAGAATGAGAGAAAGAGAGAGAGAGAGAGAGAGAGAGAGAGAGAGAGAGAGAGAGAGAGAGAGAGAGAGAGAGAGAGAGAGAGAGAGAGAGAAGGGGGGGAAGAGGAAGGGGTTGAGACGAAGTTGGAGGTAAAGATGGACGGAGTGTCTAAGTTACCGGGAGAGAGGGCGTCGAGAACGCTGGGGATGAACAAAATCAAGACTGTGGTTACCAAAAGCAATATGAGAGCATACATGGGTAAAAGGGACAAAGGGGAGGAGCACCACGAAGAAGAAAGAAGGGTTCATAGAAGAAGAGGTAAAAAGCGGAAGAGTGAGGAGAGGCTGGAAAAGAGGCAGGGGAAAAAGGAGGGGAGGGAGACGGAGAAGGAAGAGAAAGAAGAGGAGCAGGAGGAGGATGGGGAAAAGGAGGATGGGATGGAGGAGGAGAAGGAGGAGGAGAAGGAGGAGGAGGAGGAGGAGGAAGAGGAGGAGGAGGAGGAGAAGGAGGAGGAGGAGGAGGAGGAGCGGAGGAGGGACGGCTGGCTGTCGTGAGATTTATATGCCACCATTAGCCACTCAGCACTTTTCCCAAATGTCCCCTCTGTGTGGTGGCGGCGGCGGCGGGAGCGGCGGTAGTGGAGGCGGTGGTGGAGGAGGTGGAGGAGGTAGCGGCAGTGGAGAGGACCTGCAGAGTGAGGTGACACTGATCCTGACAGGGGATGCAAAGGCTCGGAGAGGGTTGAGGTTCCTCTGAGGGAGATCGGGTCTTCGATGGCAAGCAACTTTTTTTTTTTTTTCTTCTTTTCTTGCCTGAAGAGCGAGGGTGATCCTCAAGCTTGCCAGGTTCCTGGTCCAGCGTTTCGTGGATGATGCTGGTGAAGCTGTCCAAGTGCACTTGAAAGCGGTGCCCAAAAGACTTCCTAGTAGAAAAAACGTTGTATATATTTTTTTTCTTTTGTAGAACATGGTGATAGTTCTTTTTTATATAGGCAATTGTAATGCGGCTTTAGTAAACTTAAAGAGCAACACCCAATCGATTGAGACAATTTCATCTTTATTATATAAACTTTCTCGCTGCTGTTAAACGATTCTATTAAACTGAATAACCCCCCCCACACACACACATACACACAAACACACAATCTTCGTTAATGGTGGCAGCGACTGCTGTGGCAACGACCGTAGTGTTGCCAGAACCGTTGGCAGCGTCAACTGGGATTGGAAAAACGTTACTGGCTTCGTTGGAAATGTTGGCAGACAGGATAGTGCTGGACTTGCGGACGTTGACAACGTAGGTAGTTGTGAGGTCATTTGGTGTTGATTTCTGTGAACGATAAGGGGATATGGCGGTGGTGGGAATCATATTTGTGCAACACTGGTGGTGAATGTAGGAGGTCCAAGTTGGTGTCTCGTGGTGTTTAGAAGAACTCTGTCATAGATGGTGTTGCGGTTCTTGCCCGGGGAGTGAATATCGAGGAGGAGGAGAGGGAGGAGAGAGAACGAAGAGGAAGAGAAGGGGTAATGTGTGAAGGAGGAAAGGAGGGATGGGGATGAGGAGGAGGGTGAGAAGGAAAAATATTATGATGATGGTGGGGATGGGGGGTGGGGTGGGTGGGAGTGATGATGATGATGATGATGATGATGATGATGATGATGATGATGATGATGATGATGATGATGATGATGATGATGATGATGATGATGATGATGATGATGATGATGATGATGATGATGATGATGATGATGATGATGGTGGTGGTGTTGGCAATGATGATGATGATGATGATGATGATGATGATGGTGATGGCAGTAACGATGATGATTGTGATGGTGGTAATGATGATGATGGTGATGGAGGTGACAATGATGATGGTGGTAACAATGATGATGATGGCAGTAATGATGATGATGATGATGATGATGATGATGATGATGATGATGATGATGATGATGATGATGATGATGATGATGATGATGATGATGATGATGATGTTAATCACGATGCTGAGGAAGAAAAAAAATAAAAACAAGAAAAAGGACAAGGTGAAAGTAAAGAAGGAGGACGAGTGAGAGAAGGAAAGAGAGCACAAGAATAAAAAAAAAAGAGAGAATAAGAAAAAAAGGCAAAAAGAAGAAGAAGAAAGAAGAAAGACGAAGTCAACATAAACGAAAACGAAAGGAGGAGGATCAGGGGCAGCAGGGAGAAAAGGAAAGTCGAAGGCGACGTGAAACGAAGCAACGCTTTTGGGAGGTGAGGAAGCAAAGGCGATGTATGCATCACGTCAAGTGATGCACGTCACCACGTGAAATGGAGAATGCGGTGAGGATGAGAGGGGGATTTGGCGAGAGGTGGGGATACCCGAAGGTGTGTATGGAGACGCGAGCTGAGCTAAGGAAGATGGAGAGAGATGTGTTACATACTCGTACATTGAGGGTCAGACTAACATTTCCATCAGGGACCTGTCATCTTTTTTTTATTTGTTTGTGTGTGTTTAGTGTGTGTGTGTGTGTGTGTGTGTGTGTGTGTGTGTGTGTGTGTGTGTGTGTGTGTGTGTGTGTGTGTGTGTGTGTGTGTGTGTGTGTGTGTGTGTGATTCACCATGGTCTTGGATCACGTGTTGGACTTGTTGGACAGCTATTACCCTCTCGGAAGAGAACTCATTTATGACCGATCTATGGGTATTGCTGTGACCTTATACGCGCGCACACACACACACACACACAACTCCCTACCCAAGAGAGCTGGAGTAACGACTTGCAGCGCAGCGATACTGAATTTTTTTCAGCCATGGGCGGGATTCGAACTCCTACCGCTGTCGCAGCAGTTGCGAACGCTATCACTGCACTGTCGAGTTGTGTGTATGTGTGTGTGTGTGTGTGTGTGTGTGTGTGTGTGTGTGTGTGTGTGTGTGTGTGTGTGTGTGTGTGTGTGTGTGTGTGTGTGTGTGTGTGTGTGTGTGTGTGCTTACCCTTACTGGGATACTGACAGTATGAAGACACGAAGTCAGTGTTAGAGGGGATATTTTTAGCGCGCCCCTACAAACTTGGCCAACACAACAATCGGATATATCAGAGCAAAATCGTTCTTTACAATGAGTAGAAAATGATGAGATGTTTTTGTAGAATGTTGTCCCTCTTTTATGGTTTCCCCAGAAACCATTCTTTACAACTTCGGTGACTTTACATTTTCATTCTCTGATATCCCTGTGGTAGTGGCGGAAAAGAACGCCGCCACCGTGATCCCATGCATGTCGTTGAAGGCTACTAAATGGGACGAAGTGCGGGAACTATTTTTTCCTTTATGAAAATTAAAGTTATTAGGAGGTCCGAGAGGAAGTTTCGAATTAGAACCCAAATAAAAGGGTCATTAAAAGGGTCGTAGTGCGGGAATGCAAAAGAAAAGAAATTGGTAATATATTTGTGAGGGGAACGATGGATGTCTCAGAGGTGACAAAGACGAAAATAAAAGGATGATTTTTTTTATTTATTTATTCATTCATTTATTTATTTTTATTTATTTATTTATTTATTTATTTGTTTATTTATTTGTTTATCTATTTATTTATTTATCTATTTTTTGCCATGTGTAGGGTGTCATGAGTGGCAAAAGGGCATCATAAGAATGGCACTGTTCTTATGATGAGGTAGACAAGTGCGGACTAGAGCGGAAAGAAGTACAATCGATGGTAGGTATGGACATTTATAAGTGCATATGGCCCTAGTAAAGAGAAAAGTAAGGACGAGAGGGGTTTGGACTGATTTAAGTGAGAGTAGAGCTTAGGAAAAAATGTAAATATAGTGTTAATGGGGATCTTAATGCTAAAGTAATAAATAAGCCAACATAAACAATGGCAGGGGGGACTGGGGTGAAACGAAAGCTGTAGTTGGGGAGATGATATCAAATAGAAGAACTAAGGTGAAAATGATGATAACGAGCACAGCGTTTGACAAGAAAACAAGCATAAATACAACTGGGTCAGGGTAGTGGGTTGGAGGCTAGTCATGAGGGCGTTAATGGACTATGTAGTTATGCCCAAAAGGAAATCTGTAAGAAGTCTGGACGTAAATGTATTCTGGGTAGAAGCTAGTGCATTTTTAGCTCATTATATGGTGGAAGGAAATGGGGAGTAGAAGTTACATAGAGAAGAAGAAAAGCGAAGGAGATGAAGAGGTACTGATGGCGAGCAAATCAAGTCATTTGTAAAAAAAAAGGAGAATACTCATCAAGATGAGAGAAGTAGAGGAAATGCTAGAGTGCGGAAAAATGGTATTTTGAGTGAGGAAAACGGAAGAGAAGCAGAGGCAATGAACTGCTGGATGAAAGGATGAGGAGCAGTTGTGACTGAAAGGAACCGAGCATATAAAAAATTGATGCAAAGAAGAAATTGACAGTATATGATACGTAGAAAATATAGAGCGTGCAAGCAAAACGCAAGGTGAGGGAGGATAACAAAACACCGGATGTAACGTGGGATAGGTGACTGTTTAATAGATAATTCAATAAAGATGTTTTGGAAATAAATGAAATTAATGCGAAGGCGAGTCGTGTAGAAAGAAGGTAAAGTTTGCAGATGGACATCTCCTAATGGAATTGAGTTTGATAAGAGGAAGGTGAGTAGAATATTTCGGAGAGTTGTTGAATGTATATGGAAGCTTTGATTGTAGCAATGGGTAACGTAAATAAAATTACTGCGAAGAAGGAGAACGATATGGCTCTAGAAGAAAGAGATATAACGAGCACTGAAACAGATGAAAGTTGAAAAGGCAGCTTGG
>NC_134801.1:46457703-46460203 GCF_046742065.1 Oratosquilla oratoria
TTTACATCAACATATTGCCATTTCGAGGCGAGTGTGCATGTTGTAAGAAGAAAATAGTCAATAAAGATAATATAAAAAGAAATTTATCATTTCGAGTTTGTTTTGAAATCCTCGTTGATGTGGCTGTCTTCAGGAAATTTGTTATATTCACCGCCAGACAATTGTATTAAGTACGACTACAATAGTGAAAAAACAAAGAAAAAGAAGACAAAACAAGAGAAAACAAAAGCAAAGAAAAACAAGACAAAACAAGACAAGACAAATAAATAAAAAAGGAAGACAACTGTAGGAATGCTGACGTTGATGATGAAGTCGATGACAACGATATTAGCGATGACGTTGACGATCCTGATGATGACGTCTATGGAGGTGACGTTAATAAGGACAAAGGCGACAGCGGAGACGTCGACGTTAAAAATGACGTCAACGGTGATTATAATGACGACACTGAAGACGTCACTAAACCGTCGACGTCAACGCTCATGACGAAAAAGAGTATATCAATCTCTATTTGATGTCAACCTTTTTATCTCTTCTGATATGTAAGAATATTCTTCTCTCAACTAATACATTCTAACCACTGTCTGTGTCAATCATAGTTCATTTAATAATTTTTCCCTTTCGCAGTTTAAATCTAAAAGGGGTAATTAACTATTAATCATGATTAACTTACCGAGTGTCAAGGTTTTCTGTTCAATAATAGAAATGACCTTACACCACGAGGCGATTATCTATCGCGAACTTTGTCATCTTTATGTCCTCGGATGGCCACAGTAAGTGACAATCACTGGCTATCACTGAGTTCGAGATTCAACGTGTCAAGGCGGCTTGCTCTGGACCAGCGTTTCTCAACCAAGGTTCCCCGGAACCCTAAGGTTCCGCAAAAGGTCCCTAAGGGTTCCGCGAGAACAAGTGAAGTAAGTTAATGCACTTTTGATTCTTTATTTAATTTCATATACTTAATATAATTAAACACGTACGACAGATTCTTGGCTATTGTAATAATGTAATATAGACATCATTCTATCTAACCTATTACTACGATGAAAATAAAATGAGAAAGATATGGTACATTTTTTTTTTTTTTTTTTTTGCGCAGGGGTTCCTTGAGACATTAAACTTATTTTCTAAACGGGGATCAATGTGTCATGGGAAAGTAAATTGGTGAGATTAATAAGATAGAAGACGAGTAGCAGAGAAGAGAGGACGAACTAGTCTCTACAACAAGGCAGAAAACAAGCTCTACATACAAAGACCTTATAACCATATCCGTAACAGTTTCAGGGTAAAAAGGTTGAGAAACGCTGCTTTAGACTAATAGTTCTCAATACATTTCCTCATGCACCCCATACTTATACATTGCTGTTCCCTCGCCTACTGGAGACCTCTTCATCATTAAATTTAATCGCTGTGGATCCACTAACAACCATTAGTTTCCGGCTGTGGGTCTCCAAGGGGTCACGGACCCCAGGTTGGGAACCATTCCTCTTGATTATGTGGAATCATCTTTGTTTACTTTTCTCAAACTGTGGAGCTCACACCAAGAACGTCTTTGCCCCGCGTGTTCGGACCTCCAGAGGAAAATTAAGTCACCGATAGTTTCTGGATTCAAACGCAGGTTCCCGTCGCTTGAAACTCGATGAAAACAACTCCGCCACTCGGCACACTTTCAAAACCAATTAAAAGTCTAAACGAGTATATGATTCTAATACGTTTAACCCTGTAACAACCAAAATCGACTTCTGATTCTTAGTCTGAGTTTATTCACCGAAGGAAAACCATCGGCAGTCACAGGGTGAGCACCTTCACTATAGATTTTATTCTTGCTAGCGCCAGACGATATTCTTCTTGTTAGTGACCATTACCGCAACGGATGGGTTACACTTCGGTATGAGAAATACGCTTCACCAACATAAACAGACCTGTACGGTGGAGGAGATGTTCCGCATTTGGAATATCTCACGAAGTGGTCAACGTTTCGAGTTCTTTCTGGTCATAGAGGTGTTGCTGAATCGCAGGCTTCATCCAGGTGGTCCAAGACTCTCGAAGGAGACACGTATTGCCTTGCAGGTCCCACATGCTCAGATCAAGTGGAGAGAGAGTAAGACACGTTTTGGTGCCGTGTTCTTCCAGCCTCGCGTCACCACAACATCGTCAGGAGAACACGTTTCTCCAGTGTCCGACGGGCTTGCTTGTTCCCTTGCGGTTCCTACTCCGTCTTGTTCACTCGGCTTGTCCTTGCCAGGAACATGGTGGTTATCTGTGGAGAACATCGTCTTTTGAACCTGTGAAAGCGCTCACGAACCTGTGTGTTACATAGAGGAAGCTGCCAGGGTAGACGTCGTCGGCCTTGTAGTTACATGCACGTTCACAGAAACTTAGAAACTTGATCACAGCGACTCACTACGGAGTCACGTATAAAGGCATGAGGGAAGGGAAGCGAACCAACAAACAGGAAGAAATGAATTTAGGAAAAATAAAGTCTTAAATATAATCAATG
>NC_134801.1:46472703-46492703 GCF_046742065.1 Oratosquilla oratoria
AAAAATTTAGATATTAACCAAGAGCAAGTATATTCCATCACAAGTAAGTACGAGTATACACAAAGCATACAATTAGATACTACAATCACAAACTACTTGGGGAAAAAACGAGTAAGTACATAAATTTAATAAAAACCAACACTTGAATATGATGCAAACTAGATATCTTGGTATTATTCTGCACGGTATAGGCTAGCTCGAGGCACAGTGCCAATAGGACCAATTTATATTATCTGTAACACGGCACGCCCTCTGTCTGGAGTGTGGAGAGGTCAGCTACATCATAAAAAATGAGTTGACACTTTAGTGCCAAGATGCCACAAAGGATAAAGGCTGATATTGGTAGGGACTTTTTGTATATAAAAAAGTCTCTATCAATATCTATCCTACACAGAGAAAATCGTAGATGGAATATGAAAAGCAAAAGTAGTGAAAATAGATAAATTTGAGAAGTAGAAAAGATTAGAAAATTTTAGAACCCATAAAATAGAGTAAATTTTGAATAGAAATGAAAATTCTGAAAAATTGGTGAAAAGACAGAGAATTTTGACATGCCACAGTAAAACTGGAAACACTGACAAAATATAAAATATGGGGAAATACATAATAGATAAATGAATGAAATTAGTACAACGAAAATAAATTTTGGCATATTTCGAAGTCTAATGGCATATAGATAGAAACTATGGAGAGCTCTAACAAAAAAAAATAATAATAAAAAATAAACAAATAGAAAATAAAATAAACTAAGTAGGTAACTTTGAAGAACTATAGAAAATAAGAAATATCAAAGGATATTTTTTTTCATGAAACATAGATAAAAAAAAAATGGATTTCCAAAGCATTGTAAAAAAGAAAAAAAAAAAAGAGACAGGAATTCCAGAAGAACTTCAGAGAGGAAATTTTGAATATTTTTAGAAAGAATAATTGATTTTATCGAACTAGAAAAGATAATTCTTGTGATTCATAACAAAATGAAAATTGTAAGTTGTAGAAATGATAGTGAAATTCTGAATAACTGTATAGTTGGAAAAATATAACAAATCCGAAGAAGTGTAAAAATGAATTCTAAAGAGTCGTATAAAAATTAGGAAGCTTAAAAATTGCATGAAATCAGGAGCCTCCAAGGATAAAAAATAAATAAACAAGTAAATAAAAATGGGACTTAAAAAAAATAGAGAAGACAGAATTTTCAAGGGCTTCTCTTACCGAAGTTAAATAAGATTGTCTGGTAAAAGTTGTAATAAATTCTATATTGATTAAGCGACCTTAAAGAATGATTAAAGCCAAATACATCCACTCGTTCCGGAAGCTTAACATCGACTGAACGACCTTTGTTGGAACAAAGTCCTCGAAGGATATCAGATTATGAGAATACAAATATGTTGGTGAACTTTGTGTAACGGTTGTGCCAATAATACCACTTAACCTTCGCTACTGTATTAACTTCTTTGATTATTTTACCAATTTTAATGTTTTTGTTCTGACTTAACGTTAAAAAAATATTTTAGTTCACACTAACCCTTCTGTCCTTTTGTTGGTTAATCTACGAAACTCAATTAACTTCCTATCTTTTAACACTTTAAAATTTTCCCTTTTGTTTTTACTCGAAATAAATACTATTATAGAACATAATATATATGTGAAAAACATATGTATATACACACACACACACATATATATATATATATATATATATGTATATATATATATATATATATATATATATATATATATATACATAATATACGCTAATAAGAAACACCGATAACTTGTGTTCAATTATGCAAGAGTAACCACTGGGAAAGAGAAACTAAACGAAGCAGAGCGCTTTCGTATATTACATCCAGTGCAAAAGTACTTTTCACTGGATGTAATATACGAAAGCACTCTGCTTCGTTTAGTTTCTCCTCCCCAGTGCTCTTACACATAATGTATATACACACATATTTATAACGTTTTGGTTCCTCATGAAGCATAGTTTTATTTTGCTGAATAAAACAGTCTGACGTAAGCAATTAATTAATAAATTAATAATTAATTAAAAGTATATTGATGATAACAGATGCATTCAAACCTACTGCTGTTGTAGGTCGAGATACTGGCTGAAGTTTTCATAAGGCGTATCTACCGGCGTTAGCTAGAACATATCAATAAATATGTCTCAAAATTAATCAATCATCCACATACAATTTGGCTGCGCAGAGGAGTTCCCCTTGGATGAATAGAATCACTTGGCGGCACTCCGAACAAATGTGCAAGTTATAAATAATAATGACCGGGTTAAGATGGAGGGGTGGAGGAGGGGAGGAGGCAGAGAGAATTGCGTAAACGTGATCTCAGGCATGATGAAAGCGCAAGGGAGAGTGGGAAGAGAATGGGGACGGGAAAGAGAGGAGGGAGAGAGGGGAAGAGAGGAGGGAGAGAGGGGAAAGTAAGAGAGGAGGGAGAGAGAGGAAATGGAAGAGAGGAGTGGATTGGGAAGGGGAGGAGAAGGGAGAGAGGAGGAGGGTTGTTTTGTCAATAACATAATCAGCTACTTTATCCTTAAGGATCCTATCGCACATAAGAGATGGAGGCTTAGAGGTGGAACGAGAGAATTACGATGTTAGTAGGAAAAAGAATTTGCACAAGTTAAAAGTAATTGGATTTTTTGTTTTATTAAGTAGATATTACACTCCCATCACAAAATTATTCGGAGTGACTTAGCCCATAAGGATATCACTTAAGTCTCTAATATATTGAACGAGTAAAACTTATGCTGTCAATACCGTATAAGGAAGAGAGGAAAGGAGAGGAAGTGTGAGGACGGGGGTAGGGAGGTAGAAAAGGAAGAGGATGGTGAGAGGGAAGGAAGAAGGAAAAGGATTCTTGCGCCAACGTGTTCTTGTGCTTCAATCGAGGGCCAATTCCCTCAGCCCTTCTCCTCTCCATTCCCCACCCTTCTCCCCGGATTTGAAGTCTCCTACCGTTTACCACAACAAAATCTATACGGGCACGGCGTTGGAAAGGATTAATGTTAGAATTATTTCCTGCCCAAAGTTGTGCAAAGGCGATATGATCCTGGCAAAGGTTGATTGGTGCAACGACGGAAACGGTCTGTAATTAGAAAGATGCAAATGGCGATGAAGTGATTTGCCATCCATTTGAATAACGTGGGAAGGCGATTAAAAGTTTCCATCCTCGCGCGTTGCCACTGCTTATCCAATTAGAACTGTCCTTATCCTCAGGTCGGAACTGTTTATCCAATGAGAACACGCCTTATCGCTTATCCCCATAATTAACTTGGAGACCAAAACAACCCCAAGTCTTATGCTGTGCTTCTGGTGCAGTCACCCAAATAAGTGTTGTTTCTATTATTAGAACGTTTCGTTCAAGGTATAGACAAATTGAAGTTCTTGACCGATCTTTTATGGAAACAGAGACAATACTCTACAAAAGGATTTTTCTTTTAATAAACCTCCGTCTATCTCCTGACTTCCCAATGCCCTTAGCTGACAAGATTTTTCTTCTAGCTAAAACCATGTCTTTTCTTTCCCCTTCTCTCTCTCTCTCTCTATCCCCCTCTCCCTCTTTCCCTCTCTCCCTCCCCCCTCTCTCTCTCACACACATACAAACACACACACACACACACACACACACACACACACACACACACACACACACACACACACACACACACACACACACACACACACACACACACACACACACACACACACACACACACACACACACACACACACATCTTCCTATTCTCCATTTCGTTTTTTTTTCTCTGTTTATTTGTCCTTCTGTCTTTCTTTCCGTCACTTTCTTTTTCTCATTTCCTCTCTTACTCTTATCAACCCCCCTCTCTCTCTCTCTCTCTCTCTCTCTCTCTCACACACACACACACACACACACACACACACACACACACACTCACACACACACACACACACACACACACACACACACACACACACACACACACACACACACACTTTCTCTCTCTGTCTCCAGCTGAACCCCACTTCACCTCATCATACCTCTTCATCAGGTGGCTATACACTTTCATTTAGAAGCGATTCCCCTTTCGTTTGCCCCAGTCTCCTTCTCCGCGCTCTCCTCTTGGTATAATGATATTTTCCCTTTGTTGTGAAAACCAAGAGCTTCTATCCTTGAAGATAGCATCATACTGAACAAGTAGAGTGGTGATTGTAGACAGGAGATACGGAAGACGGTAAAAGCTATCTGCATTCTCCCTTGAGTGAAGATTAAGCTACACTTATAACCGAAGGACTGTCACTAAAGCTCTTAATGCAATGACTGCATTAAACCTTTGAATTCATTGCTTCATACGGGGCACATAAGGGTGGTGGTTCCAGCCATCTAGGACAGAACTCCTTATCAGGCAATAATTAATTAATGGAAATAAAAAAGTAAACGAATGGCAAGGACGTACTCTTACGTAGGAGGAACATGACTGTGAAGGAGAGGCAAAATTATTATAAAGATGATGATGACAGTATGATGTTAATGGCGATTATGATTTTGATAGCTATTATGAAGATGGTAATGGTGGTGGTAGTGGTGGTGATGATGATGATGATGATGATGATGATGATGATGATGATGATGATGATGATGATGATGATGATGATGATGATGATGATGATGATGATGATGATGATGATGATAGTGATGATGATGATGATAGTGATGATGATGATGATAGTGATGATGGTAGTCATGATGATGATGATGATGATGATGATGATGATGATGATGATGATGATGATGATGATGATGATGATGATGATGATGATGATGATGATGATGACGACGACGACGACGACGATGGAGATAACAACGACAATGACGACGACGACGACGATGACAATGACGATGATGATGATGACGACGACGATGACGATGATGTTTATGATGGCGATTCTGATTACGATAATGATAGGAGTTATGATTATTACTGCCGGTGATGATGGTGCTGGCCATCGCGACTGTTCTTCCTCAGGTGTGAACGTGTCCGTGTGTCATTTGTTCCACGAACTCAAACGAACTGCAGCTGTCCATGGATAAAGTGTCACCTTTGACTCATCATGTAATTCAGTGGTTCTCAACCTATGGCTCAGTAAGCCTTTGTGGGCTACAATGGTTCACAACTAGGGCAATGAATCGAAATCTAGTAATAGTTTGTGTATGTGCGAGGGTTTTATTCACTAATAATGGGAAATCTAGGAGGCTAAAGAACAGCACGACATAAGAAAGGGGTACATAAGAAAAGAGGTTGGGAATCCCATCAAGCTCTTGTTACCAAGACCATACTTGAAATACAATCATTTGTCTTCTATGTGAGATTTTAGATTATTAGAACTTATAACCGGAGGAGCTTATGCGAGACCAAAGCCGTTTTCTTTGCCCGATGTGCCCGGAGAGTAAGGACAAGAAATCATCAGGAATCGAAACCGGGCCAAGTCAATCTGACTTTCCTCATTTCTTCTCTCATTCACGTGAATTCGATCTCTACCCCGGGAGGAAAGATTCTGGAGACACTTCGAGGGAGATTTAATTCCTCAAATAAGTGAAAAAACCACGGGAAGAGACTCGAACCCACGACCTTTAGAATACGAGCCGACCACGCCCCAGTGCCGTGGTTGTACATGCGTATACTCCTCCCTGTGGCAAACTGCAATCCCTGTAGAATTCCCTCGAGTCCTGACACAACATTCATTGCTTATCATCTCGCGGAGTTACTGCGCTCTTGTTCCTAACTAAATTGATCTTGCGCGGTTAACTTTGGCTAATCCTTATCTTGGCTGCAACAGGATATGCGTCATCTGAATTGAGATGAACGTCGAATTACAGGAACCCCTTCCGTGCTGGGTGGATCTTTCCCCCCTTTTTATCTAGGATGCCGCTATACTATTCTATTACTTCCCGTGATATTGTCTTGATATCAAAGTAGTCTTGGTTGACCCTGTCCCTTATATATTCTGTTCTGGTTGGCGTTTGGCTGTTTATTCACATTTATGGCACATCCTTGTTACTGAAGAGGTCATAGCCTAGTTTGATAAAGGTTTTCCATAGGTGGGAATTTTTCAATCCCTTCTGGCTATGTCATTCATCTTCGTAGTAGACACTCGGTAGCTCGCGAAGGAGAAGAATATTGGCCCCTCACTGAGAGGAAGTTGTTAATATCTAGCAAAAAAAAAAAGAAAAAAAAAATCGTCAATACTAAAGGGGGCAGTGCATAGCTGATTTTAATAGCCTGGTTATAGTCAGAGTAAATACATAAATGCCACCTGATATGGAAGAGGTTAAACTGAGAAGTACTTCTGTTGTGGCTGGAACGAGCACGCATGAACGGACCGCCAACAGGGAACGAACTGTTAATATTCCGAAAAAATCCAAACAGTTGATTTAGAATAAGGAGCGTTTCTGGAGGAGCTACGGCTCGCTTGGAAATGGTATGAACTTCTTTTCCTTTTCTTTTTTCTTTCCTTCTTTCCTTCTTTCCCTTTTTCTTTCCTTCTTCTCCTTCTTTCCTCCTTCTGCTTCTTTCCTTCTTCTTATGGTTCTTTCTTTTTTTTCCTTCTTTCCTTCTTCTAGTTCTTTACTTCTTCTTTCTTTCTTCTGGATCTTTTCTTTTTCATTTTTTTCATTTTTTCCCTTCTGCTTCTTTCCTTCTTCTTATGTTTCTTTCCTTCTTCTTCTTCTTCTCCTGCTTATTTCCTTCTTCTTTTGCTGCTTTTCTTCTTTTTTTACTTCTTTCCTTCTTCTGCTTCTTTCCTTTCTATTCTTCTTCTTCTTCTTCTTCTTCTTTTTCTTCTTCTTCTTCTTCTTCTTCTTCTTCTTCTTCTTCTTTCCTTCTTTTTTTCTTTCCGGAGATGTCTTCTACGGTATTTTACTATTGTTCCTTTCTCGGTATTTTACTACCCTCTGAAATATAAAAAAAAGACACCCCAAAATAAGGCTGCTAATTCCATACCTACGATGATCTGATATACTAATTTCATTCTAGCTAGCTTAAGTGTCTCGTTCAACTTAGATGGACGTATTGACAGAGTTACTTGACTACGTTACTCTGACGATATGTCCTATATATTTCGATTCCCTCAGGATGATTATGCTCAGTTCAGGGGAAAGTTTCTCCTTAAGGCAAAAGGATTTACCTCGCCTATACTCGGTGTCATTTTTCCTTTATATTCAGGCTCATGTCAGACAGTTTCATTCATATCCTTGGATCCCCTTCCATAATAAAAGGTTATGATTAAACTATTAATGACGATTAAATCCATCAATTAGTAAGCTTCCGCTATCGAGGTAAAAAAAAAAAAAAAAAGCTAAACACTTTGACTTCTTCATGTTTGCCCTTAGCTGAATAAAATCACCTGGAGGCAGACAATAAATATAATAAACGAGAGAGGTATGATGTCCCCGGTTCTATTGCTGGTTCCGCTCGCGAGGAAGACAGTGATAAATTCCAAAAGAGAAACAAGAGATGTAAGACGAAAGCGTTTTGGCCAGGGTTGGTGAGATAACAACGCCAAAGGGGACACGTCGTTAGGGGAAACGCTGCTGGAGGACGAGGAGGAGAAAATGAGAGAACAGATCGAAGAAGCAATAAAAAGCGCAGGAACAATGACCCAACAGCAGCGGCTATAAAGAACTCAGCGAAAAAATGCTCAAGAAATTATCGAATGATATATGGCATCCACGAGATGCTGGGTGGGAGGGAAAGAGAAAGAGAGAGAGAGAGAGAGAGAGAGAGAGAGAGAGAGAGAGAGAGAGAGAGAGAGAGAGAGAGAGAGAGAGAGAGAGAGAGAGAGAGAGAGAGAGAGACGAGAGAGACGACAGAGAGACGAGAGAGACGACAGAGAGACGAGAGAGAAAGAGACGAGAAAGAGAAAGAGACGAGAGAGAGAAAGAGACGAGAGAGAGAAAGAGACGAGAGAGAGAGAGAGAGAGAGAGAGAGAGAGAGAGAGAGAGAGAGAGAGAGAGAGAGAGAGAGAGAGAGAGAGAGAGAGAGAGAGAGAGAGAGAGAGAGAGAGAGAGAGAGAGAGAGAGAGAGAGAGAGAGAGAGAGAGAGAGAGAGACGAGAGAGAGAAAGAGGAGAGAGAGAGAGAGAGAGAGAGAGAGAGAGAGAGAGAGAGAGAGAGAGAGAGAGAGAGAGAGAGAGAGAGAGAGAGAGAGAGAGAGAGAGAGAGAGAGAGAGAGAGAGAGAGAGAGAGAGACTGAGAAAGAAAGAGAGACTGAGAAAGAAAGAGAGACTGAGAAACAGACAGACAGACAGACATACAAACAGACAGATAGACAGACACACAGAGAGAGAAAGCGCACGCGTGGGAAAGGCTGGGAGAATGATTATGTGTACCATGAAAACTAATAAATGGCTTGATGGCAGTCAGAATAAAAACAACGGTTCTTCCCAGTACGAAACAAGAGATTTGATCTTTTCTCTGAGCGGAAGGGTGGCGTAATGATAATATATAACAGTCTGGCGTCAACCATAATAAAACAAAAAATACCACACAATACGTAAGACTCAAGATCCGGGGTTCTCAACCTCTCTCCTTATGTATCCCGTACTTATGAAATGCTGTTGACTCGTCTCCTAGAAACCCCACTACGTATTTCTCACTAGTTTCAGTTTTATGTTTTTATTTGTGAACCACTGTGACCCACAAGGGCTTACTGAACCAGAGGTTGAGAACCATGCTCTAGATTTTTATCTGGTCAATGTCATGTGACCTTATTCAGCTCACGATTTGCTGTGAATGAGTGAGGAAACACTCGTAGATGACGAAGAGGACAAGCCAAAGAAGATCGGGAAATATGAAGAAAACGGAATAAAGGGTAGAAGGAAGAAGGAAGGAGGAAAAGAAAGAAGGAAGGAGGGAAGGAGGAATGGAAGGAAAGAGTGAAAGAATGGAAGGAAGACGAAAAAAGGGAAAGAAGGAATGAAGGAAAGAAGACAGGAAGTGAAGAAAAAGGGGAAGTGGAAAATATAGTAAAGTTAAAAAGAAGAAGACAACTTACATGGACGACAATGGAAGAGTAAAGGGAGACTTTGAGAGGACTAATAAGGAGGGTCAATGGGAGGGAAGGAGGACAGGAGGGAAGAAGGAGGACAGAAGGAAAAGAAGGATGGAAGGGAGGAAGGAAGGAAGGAAGGAAGGAAGGAAGGAGGAAGGAAGGAAGGAAGGAAGGAAGGAAGGAAGGAAGGAAGGAAGGAAGGAAGGAAGGAAGGAAGGAAGGAAGGAAGGAAGGAAGGAAGGAAGGAAGGAAGGAAGGAAGGAAGGAAGGAAGGAAGGAAGGAAGGAAGGATGGAAGGAAGGATGGAAGGAAGGATGGAAGGAAGGATGGAAGGAAGGAAGGAAGGAAGGAAGGAAGGAAGGAAGGAAGGAAGGAAGGAAGGAAGGAAGGAAGGAAGGAAGGAAGGAAGGAAGAAAAGAAGGAAGGAAAAAAGGAATGAAGAAAGAAAGGAAGGAAGGAAGAAAAGAAGGAAGGTAGGAAGGAAGGAAGGATAGAGGAAAAGAAGAAAGGAAGGAGGGAAGGAAGGAAGGAATCAAAGAAGAAAGAAAGGATGGAAAGATGGAAGGAAGGATGGAAGGAAGGAAGGAAGGATGGAAGGAAGGAAGGAGGGAAAGAAGGAAGGAAGGAAGGAAGGAAGAAGAAAGGGAACGAGGGAAAAAGGTAGACAGGGAAGGCAAAGGTAAATGAGGGGATTAGAGAGCGAAGGAAAGAGAGCACGGAAGGGAAGAAAGTAAAAAGACAAGGAGGGAAGAGAGCACAGGAGAGAAGGAGGTATGGAGGGAGAAGAGCAATGGAGAAAAGAAAGGAAGGAGGGAAGGAAACGATAAAAGAGGAAGAGGACAAGATTAAAGGAAGAAAAGAGGAAGGAGAAAGGAAAGGGTTGGGAAAGTAAAGGAAAATGGGGGAATAAAGGAGAGAGGAGGGGAGGGAACGGATTGAAAGGAAAGAGGAAAAGGAGGAAAATAGAAAGAAAAAGGAAAGAAAGGAGGGAAGAAGGGAAAGTGTTGAAGATGGAAAAAAGGGTAGTGGAAGGGAAGAGGGAGTGACGGGAGATAAGAGAAGTAAAGTTTGGAAGGAGGAAGAAAGGGAAAAGGAGGAGGAAAAGAAGAAGAGTGGGACGGGGAGGGAGGGAGGGAGGGAAGGTGAGGGAGGGAGGGAAGGAGGGAGGGAGGGAGGGAGGGAGGGAAGGAGAGAGACGGAGGGAGGGAGGGAGGGAAGGAGAGAGAGAGAGAGAGAGAGAGAGAGAGAGAGAGAGAGAGAGAGAGAGAGAGAGAGAGAGAGAGAGAGAGAGAGAGAGAGAGAGAGAGAGAGAGAGAGAGAGAGAGAGAGGAAGGAGGGGGAAATAATGGGAAGGAAGGAGAGAAGGAGGAAAGAAAGGTAAGATGGAAAGGAGAAAGAATAATGAGAAAAAATGGGGTGGGGATAAGAAAAGAAAGAGAAAAGAAAGGAGGAGGAAGAGGAGAAAAAGATGGGAGGAGGAATAGATAAATGTATGAAGGAAGAATGGAAGGACATAAGTAGAAGTGGAGGCAGAAAAGAAAGGAGGAAGAGGAGGAGAAAAAGATAGGAGGAGGAATAGATAAATGTATGAAGGAAGAATGGAAGGACATAAGTAGAAGTGGAGGCAGAGGATGGGTGGGTGAGGAAGAGGACCAGGAGTCGGAAATCTGGTGCAGCATTCCTGTTGTCGCTTCTCGTTTGTTCTTCGTCGGAAGAAATAATGTGAATTAAAGCCTTCGTGCCATAGGGGCGTATCTCCTCGGAGGTCGGGAGGGAAAGGAGGGCCTGGGGGTGAGGGGGTGAGGGTTCTCCGGCCTTCTCTTGTCAGACTTTTGCCTCCCAAAATCCCCCTTCCCTCCCAACTTCCCCTCGCCGCTGATATTTTTGGACTTTGTTATATTTACTTTAGAGTTTTGTTGTGTACTAAATTATGGCTAGGATTTTGTCATTAATTGAAGCTTCGCATGGGGTGCGTTTACAGTCTTCATATGCCCTCCCTTCCCAATCCTCCTTAATGCATATGGACCCTGGCCTACATTATCGCCTTTTATTTATGGATATCTGACTACGGCACTGGTGTGCCAATAAGACAAAGAAAATTTCTGCAAAAACCCTTGCGGGACAGTACGAGACCGCAAGCAAAGAATTTTGAAAAGAGAAATAATCGACACAAGAGTCTTTCCTTCAGTGATAAAGACATTCTAATTCGTCTATGTCATTAACCTTTTCATATATTACATAAGCTTAAACACGGCCATATTAGATGTAGCATAGACAAGGACAGTTCGTTTTATCACCGTATGGACAGTAGCTCAAAAAAACTATCTTTGAATATGTTTGTCGATATATATTTGCAGCCAATTGGTGACTCATCTTTTTGCTGTAACCACAGCGACAAATAGATAGATATATAGATAAATAGAGGGAGAGAGAGAGAGAGAGAGAGAGAGAGAGAGAGAGAGAGAGAGAGAGAGAGAGAGAGAGAGAGAGAGAGAGAGAGAGAGAGAGAGAGAGAGAGAGAGAGAGAGAGAGAGAGAGAGAGAGAGAGAGAGAGAGAGAGAGAGAGAGAGAGAGAGAGAGAGAGAGAGAGATACAGAGTGAAGGAAAAGGTGAAGGTGGGAATGGGTTTTGTAAAGTGTATGGTTATCGCATACGACAAACATATCTATTTTGCCCTCTTCTAGGCATTTGGCAACTAGATGTATCAAAGCTGCGCAGAATATTTCGGATGATGTCTCATCCTGTAGTTATCTTGTCAGAACCCAATGCTTTAATTCTATTATATTTTTGGTCATTGTTTATTCATCTATCTATTTATATATTTATTCATTTACTCGTTTGTTTGTCAGTTTACACTCTATTCACTAATCAGTTCACCGGAGGTCTTAAGTTAACATTGAAGGTTCTTCTGAGCTCCATTAATTGTGCAACACGAGAAAAACTCTTTTCATTTAATATACAGATGATTTGTTTTGAGGACTTGTGTGTCGCTAAACTATATATTTTTTTTTATTTAAGCCAAAGATAATTTTACAACAGCTCCACTATTCAAGAATAATATTCTGCATAGATATTTTAAATTATGACACTAACGCAAGTTGCTGCGTTATCATTTCGTGAGGAATTTATGTAATTCACATTATCACGGCTAAAAAGAGGTTTGTATGATAATACATTTCAATGATTGACACCATTTCAGATCGAGAATATATAAAATGATTTTATGGCATAGTTAAACAGCCTTTAGCCTAGTTACCTATATTACTCCTGGTGCCTTTTGTCCAGTTTTTCGTTCACTATCTAGAACAGCGTTTCCCAACCTGGGGTGCTGAAATCAATTATAGGTGCTGGAAAGTGATACACACAGAAATCATATTGATATATGTATCATTGATTACCTAGTTGTGCATATTTGACTTTTTCCAAGCTACTATATTTTTCTATCGTGTTCTTATTTCTCCCACAAACAATTTTGTCAATTTGTTTCAGTTCCAAGGTATCAAGAAAATAGATCATCAAGCAGCACACTTCACTTTCTTTTATCCTTCTAATAACAAGACAGAGGTGCTGGACTACTTAGATATGACAACAGTGGGTTGCTATGGTCGGAAAAGGTTAGAAAACGCTGATCTAGAGAGTCAAAGGCTTCAATGTAATCTATAAAGACCAACGGCTGAGACTCAGCTTAGTGGTTGAAATAAGACACTCAGATATCTATTAGACATCCCGGCCAAGACCTGTTACATCTCTGCTTCGTTTACGATGGTATGCGACATAGAAGAACAACAATCGTAAGCCTAGGACTAGAATAACAAACAACAAGAACCGCTCGATTCAGAAAAGTTCAATTTAGCAAACTAAATCTCCGAAGGCATCATTCCCGCCAATGGCACAACGAAATCGTAATGACACAGAACGACACACTGTGACACAAACACCGAATTCGGGACGTGGGTGGTGGTGGTGGTGGTGGTGGTGATGGTGGTGGTGGTGGAGGTGGAGGTGGCGAGGGGCAGCCAACGAACGATACACACAGACAGAGGAGCAGTCAAGCGGGGTCGTCCCGACAAAGGCGAGGAAGCAGGAATGACATTGTCTGTATAAAGACTTTACAAGACTCGGAAGTGAGGGGAAAAACAGTCTTACTGTAGGGTTAATTGCCGGGCCGGGGAAGGGCGGAGTTCAGGCATGAGACAGGAGGAGGAAGAGGAAGAGGAGGAGGAGGAGGAGGAGGAGGAGGAGGAGGAAAACAAGAAGGAGTAGGAGGAGGGACAAGGAGTGGGAGTAGAAGAGGAAGAAGGAGAGGGAGTGGGAGAGGGGCATGGAAAGGGGGAGGGAGAGGAGCAGAAAAAGGAAAACAAAGAAGAGGAAAAAGGCAAAAGGAAAAGGAAAAGGAACAAGAGGAGGACAAAGAAGGTTAGAAGTAGAAAAGGAGGAAGGGAAGAGGAGGGATAAAGGAATGAGGAGGAGGTAGGAGGGGATTAGGGATGGGAGGGGGAGGGGGAGGAGGGGAGGAAGAGGGAGAGGAGGAGGAGTAGGGGGGAGGAGGAAGGGAGAAGGAAGGGGAGAAGGAGGAACAAAAGGAGGAGGACGAGGAGGATGACGAGGAGGAGGGAGAGGAGGATAAGGAGGAAGGGGGAGAGGAGGACGAGGAGAAAGGGGGAGAGGAGGACGAGGAGGAGGAGGAAAGGGAGGAGGGGGAGAGGAGGACGAGGAGGAAGGGGAAGACGAGGACGACGAGGTGAGAAGGAGGAGTCTGTAAAGGAGGAGGAGAAATAGAAAGAGAAGGATGTCTCAGTTCGATTCTCGTCCATTGCTGAAATAATTTCAGTATCAATGCGCGGCGAGCCGGCACTCCAATTCTCGTGGGAGAGGAATTGTGTGTGTGTGTGTGTGTGTGTGTGTGTGTGTGTGTGTGTGTGTGTGTGTGTGTGTGTGTGTGTGTGTGTGTGTGTGTGTGTGTGTGTGTGTGTGTGTGTGTGTGTGTGTGTGTGTGTGTGTGTGTGTGTGTGTGTGTGTGTGTGTGTGTGTGTGTGTGTGTGTGTGTGTGTGTGTGTGTGTGTGTGTGTGCGCGCGCAAGGTCACAGCATTATCCATAGATCGGTCATTCTCTGAGTTCTCATCCGGGAGGATAGTAGCTGTCGATCACAAGCCTAACACGTTATTCAAGACCATGGTGAGTCACAGGCAAGCACATACACACACACACACACACACACACACACACACACACACACACACACACACACACACACACACACACACACACATGCACGCACACACATACACACGCACTTAATAACCAACAGAATGAGAATGACATGAATAATGGAGGGAAAAGGGCAAATATAATAAAAAAGACTGAGTATATTGACATCACGTGACGATGTATCATCCTAACACTTGTGAACGAATGTAGGTTAACATATGCCACGCAAACATTTATGTTCTTTGTTACTAGTGGGAACGAGGCTGTGGAATCATTTCTTTTTTCTGCCAAATAATTTTATTGACTTGCATGAAATCCTTTTAGTATGGAAGGCGTTAAATTCGTCCAGTTTTTCCCTTCTGCACATAAGACAACTATTTTCTATTATGGTTAATGCTATATGATTTTATTTAGCTGTTGATGATAAGAGCCTAGGACACAAACCCGTAGGCAAGAGAATCACCGGGCGTCCTGTGACGTCGTACCTTACCCGTCATGCAGCCCGATGTACGATAATTTCAAGATGACGTTTTCTTTGTTATATACTATTCATAACTTCAGCAACTTTCATTAAACACAAGACAGTATAGGACGGTGACATTAACTTGGATAAATCTTACTTAAACGTTGTAAAAAATGATAATAAAAAAAAATAGAAAAAAAAATAAATCTCAAGCATTATCGTACCCAACCAACACCAACACGGGGAAATGGTCTTGCTAGTTGACCTATGCTTTTCTTGTCTATGGCCTTTATCTAATCTGATGAGTGTGGTGATAACGCATGATTATGATAGTACATTATCTTATGAGTTGATTTCTTTCAAACTATGTTGAACAACCACTGCGACATTACTCATCCCTCGATTATTCCCGCCGCTACTTTGAACAATTTGCCTTTTACTTTCTAGTGGTTTATCTAAGTTCGATAAAATCATATCGCATTGCCCAAGACAAAGTTGTGGGGTGACTGCTAGAACAGCATTCTTGAAAGTGGATACATTCGTCCTGTTAGGCAATAAAGAAATATCACACCTCACCAGGGACCTACACAGGGTCCTCATTGTTCTCAGCAATTTCCTGAACCTCACAATCTTCCTTCTCAGATCCTTCACCTAACCTAAGCTAACCTCACCTAACCTAATGTAACTTTAGAGACGCTAGTGAAATTTCCTAGGATCACTTCAACTCAGTCAATTTTTATCTTTATGGAGGTATATGAATTCTCAATACTTGTGAAGTAGATCACGTTTGATTAATTATCGAAAACAAAGCGATCTGATGAATTTTCTTGAAATACTTTCTTCTTCAGACATATTAGTTTTCCGTCTTTTGTCAGCTTCATATAAACTGAACTACAGTTGAGCTGCTATATTTCTTTCTTTTTGATATTTCTAAATATTAGAAATCTTCAGTATTAAAAAAAGAATTTTTTTATTGACGGTGATTCTTACAACAAAATTGTCAAAAGTTTGGGACCTTTTCTATTCCAAATAACGGAAAACTATGATTTTGCTTGATGAATAGTACTTATAGTACTATCAATCCTTGAAAGATAATATTTGCTCCTTCCTCTTGACATGTTGTACTGAGTGTCACTTTTCCTTTTATCTTACCTATCACCAGACCGATTTTTTTTACATCAATGGGATCCCCTGTGTAGTGAAAAGGTTTTAGTCATTATCGATTAGTCCCTTATGTATTAGGTAACACCTGTGCTTCTATGGTGGCCGCCATCAGTTCATTTGAACTTGGCCGAGATTTTCTTCATAGTGTAGTTCCCAAGCCTCAATTTCTTTTTATGATTCTACATCTTTTCTCTTGGATTTTTGTGTGTATTCCGCGAGGAAGTTTTAATTTAACAAATGAAGAATTTTTAGCTCTTTTGCAAACCTTCGCCAAGGTTAATTGAACTACCTCTATTATCTTTAACCCTTGCTATATCAAAACACGGTATATTAATTTTTTTCTCCTCTGCGGGCGGCCAATCACTCAAACATTCGTAACCTAAAGTACTCTAATCCACTCAGGACCAACGACAGGAGCCTGTGAGACGTACGTCGGAGAGAACTATCTCCCTATCGCCCGTCTTTGAATCTCATCGACACCCTCATCTCCACCAAGCGGTGCATCCCGAAGGGTTGACATTCGGTCCATAAACCAGATCAAAGATCTCCAACACCTTCCAAAACTATTCTTCCTTTTTTCACATAAGGAGATGTTACAACCGGCGACTGCTCTTCTTCTCATAGGAATAAAAACAAACCCACACTAATCAATAATCAACAGTCAAATGTTTCATTCCAGAAATATCACTGGGAAGGCCCAACGAGCGTTGTTGACCGTTGTAGGTCTACAAGTTTCAGCTCTGAAACCCGGGACTACACTTGTTAATTATTACTTAATTCACTTTCTCTAAGATAACCACACAGACCAAGAGGCGTTTTGCTGTGACCGAAACAGCCACCTTTCCCCTACGTGTCTGGATAGACGGGAAAGTTCTAATGTTGAATACTTAGCCATGACGTCATCTGGTCACTTAAGCAGGCTACCCCTTTCTCATTTTCTTAACGAGAAAGATCCGTTTTCTTATTAGGTCCTTTGTTCATTGTCTCTTTTTTTTCTACTTTGTCCACTTTTCTTTTATTTCTTGTCTTCCTCCAGTTCTAGTTTTTCTTTTGCTATCTTCCATGATTCTATTTATTTTGAGACATGTACGAGTATACCTCCCTTTTCTCTCCATATTCTTCCCCTTTTTCCCCATCTCCTTTCCATCCCTTTCCGTCTTCCCTATCATCATTCCCTGATTCAATCGCTTCTCTATCCCAGTCACATTTCCCTTCCCCATCCCATCCTCCACTCCCCTTCCATTTCCGTTGACAGTAACCTCTCTATCCCCTTCTATTTCTATCCTTCCCTTTCCCCATTTCTTTTTCATTCCCCTTTATTATCTCCTTCCCATTACCTTTCCCCTTTTCCAACTATCCCTTTAACTGTCCCTTCCTCTTCCTCTTCCCCTTTCCTTCTTCTTATATTTTTCCCTATTCCTCTCCTTCTTCAACTCTTTTCCTTACTTTCCCCCCTTCCTCTTAATGTTCCTTTTCTTATGGTGCGTCTTATACATTTTCCCTTCCCAATTTCCTTTTGTTTCCCTTTTTCCTATGTTGTTCCTCTTGCCTTTCCCTTTCTCTTCCCTCACACCTTCCCTTTCTCTCCCCTCTCTCCTTCTCTTTCCAATTTCCCTCTCTCTCTTTCTCTCTCTCTTTCTCTCTCTCTCTCTTTCTCTCTCTCTCTCTCTCTTTCTCTCTCTCTCTCTTTCTCTCTCTCTCTTTCCCCTTTTCCCCTTTCCACTTTCCTCCATTTTCCCCCTCCTCCTTCCTCTTTCTTCCCCTCCTCTCCACACACTCCTTGCGACGCGGAATCGAAGTTGGCGACGCGGGATTCGTAAAAATGAAAGCGCGTAATTAAAATTCCCATAACTATGATAAGTTGCAAAAAGTAATTAACATTCGTATATGAGGGTGAGACTTTTGAATTGCCTGGTTAACTGCACTCTGGGGACGTGTGTTTTTAATGGCGGTTCTGACGGTGGGGGGCGGAGACAGGAGGGGGAAAAGGGGGAGAGGGGGGAGGGGGAAGATCTGGGGGGTTGAGGAGAGATGTGAAGGATGCTGGGGAGGGGGGGAATCGGGGGAGAATGTTGAGGAAGTGGTTGTGGAGATTGGAACAGAAAATTGATGTTCGAGCATTGGAAGAGAACAGGAGAAGATATGATAAATTTGTTCATTTTTTTATTTTTTATTTTTATTATTGATAAATATACTACTACAACTACTGCTACACTGCTAATACGGCTTCTGCTATTGCTTCTACAACTGCTACTACTAATACTGCTGTCATTACTACTGCTATTCCCACTACTACTGATACTACTACTATCACTGCTACTATTAGAAACAAATATTGTCATTAATCATTTTACTTTTATAACTTATCATATCTTTTATTCTAAATCCTACTTCTTACTGTTAAAATACTTTAATTTTTGCTATAACATATCAATAGTATTAGATGGAACTAGCTTACTATTGATACTATCCGTACATTAGTACCACTGATGATCCTATACAAGTACTACAAATTCTGCTACACGCAATGCTGTCATGCCGAATATGACTTCAATTTATCTGTTGCCGACGCTGAGGCTTGTTCCACTTCCTTACGTCTGGAATCGGTTTCCTGTCCTTTTTATTTATTCCATTAGTCTCTAACATTATTTCTCTCTTTTTTTTTTCTTTTTTAATTTGCTTTTACGCTAGAGCCGGATTAAACCTCGCCATCTGGAGGAGCCTAATGACAAAATGTTGCTTCAAACGTGTTAAGATGTAGATGTGACGAGGGTGGGCTGAGGGAGAGGGAGAGGGAGAGGGTAGACGCAGACTTCGAACCAGAAGTCGACGCTAGGGAGACGATCCAAGAGCCAGAATCAGGGTTGGGGTTGGGTGGATTGACAGGAGAGTAAGTTGAGATCGACAGACGAAGTAGAAATGTACATTAACCTCTTTTAAGATAGAACTCTTTCCTTGGGCTGGATGAAATTGTCTTATGTTTAGCCAGAAAGAAGTATAATGCATGTCGAGAGAGCCTAGACGAAAAAGTCTGAGCGAGATAATATTCAATTCTTTTGGACTGGAGCTTTCCATGAGTTGAATAAAATCAACTCTGCTACAGACGCAATGGAGGTTAACCCGTTCTTAACCACGAGGATACCACGAAAATGAATTAAATAGACAAGCGGCAGTCAGAATAAAGTGAAAAGTGTCACTTGGGAAGGAAGTAGTTCATCAAAACAGGAATACTCTGTGACCAAGGAGTATACCAAGCGGATAGAAGACAGCCAGAGTGAAAGGACGAGACTCGCTGAGTATAAGCTTACACTTAAGTCATTTTATTTCACTTAGCTCCAGATTAATTTCATTCTCTGCGGAAACGAGGTAACTCTGGGAATAAATGAGACAAAGCAATCTTGATTAAAAAAGTAAATAAACAAAATCCTGCGGTGAAAATTCATTTTGTTTTGCAAATGAAGCTTAAAATACATACGAAAAAATATAGTTATAATCTGGTGATCAAAGAATATTTCTGTAAAACTGAATAAAACAACTTTGCTTTACTTGAACAAAATAATTAAACTGATCACTTGCCTTGAAAGAATTGTCATCTTTGCTCCCATAACTACGTAATACAGTGGCATACGCTCTATATCTTATTTCTGTTAACATCAATTATATTCAACTTAGGAAACAAGGCCGGGGACAAAAGGATAGTTTGGCAACAGCGTGTACATCATTAGAAGAAGAGGTAACTGTAGGCAGTAGTGATATCAATTTCATAATTAAAAGAACAAAAAATCCGATATATAGGGAAATAGGATTCCTTGATGTAATCAATCGGTGATGGGGATCGTTGAGAATGGAAGACTACGAGACTAATTTGCTTTTGGGAAAAGGAAAGCGAGGAAGTGAAACTAAAAAGAAAAGTTGCAAAACTTGAATTACTTGTATATGTGCCAGAGTTTAAATATAACTCAATCAAACATGAGTTATGGACATTTCAGATGTGACACATTGCTGACCGAGGTATCTATCAAGAAATTTCCGCAGATTAACCTATGTTGAGCTAAGCTACGGTGAGTGCAACACGGCATACACCTCACGTATTAATATATTCCCATTTTGTCCGTGCACAATTT
>NC_134801.1:46507703-46510203 GCF_046742065.1 Oratosquilla oratoria
CCGTCGCCGGGTTCGTCATGTACACAGAAGACGAGGCAGCGCCGTTAATGTTGATGATAATGAGCGCAGAGGTGCCAACCAGTGGCACTGTGTGCCAGAGAGCGTTTGAGGCACCGCTGCCGACGCTTTTGCCAAAACAGCGAGTGAGTTTACGGCAACCAACAGGAAAATCATGCTCGACTTAACTTTAGTACTCCCAGAAGTGTGCTTTGTTTATCCGCGTCGTGGTTCCAAACTCTATAGAAGGCGTCTTGTGACGCGACAATCTCCCCCCCGCCCCTCGGCCCGGGCCCCTTCAGTCCCTCTTTCTCGTCTACATTGAACGCCATTTCAGTGACTTCAGTAATTACTACAACAACTACAGCTTTACATGGACTGCTCTTTCCATTTTAACCCCTCTTTTCATATGGCCTGGTATGATTCCCTCGGCCCCTTCGGTAGATGTAATAGTAAATTTGTTATTTCAATTATATTAGTATTCTACCTAGACCACTGGTATTACTAACTACTACAGCTAAAGCATCACACGTACTATTATCCCTGTCTCCATCTACATTGTCAGCAAAATCTTCGTTACGAGTAACAGTAAACGCCTTCTCACCACAATATTACTAAGACTTCTACGGTGAACACCATTTCATAAATATGACTAATTACTTCAACAACTGCTACGTTAATCATTTTGTTGTCACATCAACTAATCTTGGTAAAGAATTTATACAAGCATTAGTATCATAATCTACTTAACGTCAACCAAATCGCTATTAATCTTCTAAAATGACGCCTTTTCATTAGATTAATTAATTACTATCCTATTGTCAACTACTCTTATTAAGATAATTTCGGTCACTAAACTCAATATAAGAGGTATTCTTACTCAGTTTTTCTCAAGCACAAAAATATAAATATCATATCATACCATACTTACTTCACTTAACTGTGTAATTGTCCTATTACATTCTATCCAAAAATACAAGGGTTTGTGCCTTTATATAGATTATAAATATGCTCTTGACTATGTAGTAGTATCTAGGAAAAGAGTAGGATGGGTTTTGGATGTCCATGTTCTTTGGGGAGAGAGTGGGGGAATATCTGATCATTTTTTGGTGAGAGGTAAGTTTAGAATGAAGGATAGGTGAAGATAGAGGAGGAGGGGGAAAGGTAGAGAGGTACTTAGAGCGAATTGTTTCATTGAGAAGGGAAAGGGGCAGGAATACAAGGAAAAGCTGAGAGAAGTGGAGGAGATGGTGAAGGACAGAGTGGAAATATGTGTGGAAGAGGATTGGGGGTGCTTCAAGGAGGACGTGACAAGGTGCGCAAAGATGGTATATGGAAAAAGGACGATGGGAAGAAATAGAAGGAAGTGTAGTGAATGTTGAGATCATGAAGTGATGGTAGTAGAAGAGAAGAAGCAACCATTCACTGACTGGTTACAAAGTATGATGAGAGAAAGTATGAGAGGTATGAAGAAAATAAGAAGAGAAGCAAAACAAAAGATAAAGGAAGTAAAAAGGAGAGAAGGTGCAAAATGGAGGAGTATGACAGAATTTTTTGAAAACAATAAAGAGGTGCTTTGGAAGCAAATCAAAAGAGGAAGTGGGGGGGGGAGTCAAGTACATAAGAAAAGGTAAAAGGCGCAGATGGACAGATCTTAATGGAAGAGGTGGTAAGGGGAAGATGGGTGGAGTACCTTAGAGAGCTGTTGAATGTGGAGTAAGATGTGGAAGGACAGGTAGTAGAGGTGAGAGGCGCTAAGAAAATGACGATGATGGGAGAGGATAATGGAGGAGAAATAAGAAAAGATGAGGTCCAAGTAGCTCTGAAAATGATGAGAAAAGGTAAGGCACCTTGGTTAGATGGGTGTCATGCAGAGTGCCTGAAGGAGGTACAGTAATAGTGGACTGGCTAGTGAGGTCATTTAATGAGTGTCTAAGGGAGGGTAAAGTGCCTGAGGACTGGAGGAGTATCTGTATAGTTCCACATTACAATAGAAAAGGGGACAATTGTGAGTGTAGCACTTTCAGAGTGATCAGTTTGAGGTGCAGGTTGCAGGTTGCATGGATACTAGAGTCAAAGATAAAGAGGAACGTTTGTACAGGTTGGGTGTTGTGTACTGCATGAGATGTAATAACTGTGATGAAAAATACGTCAAAAGGGTGAGCAAAAGATAACAGTACCAGGAACACCCAAAGGAGGCCGTGTATAAGCATACCACGGAGTGCCATCATAATCTATTTCACTTCTATGTTTTTATTTTTCATTATCATTTTCATGTAAAATTTCAATGTTATATTTTTTGTTAACCCTGTGCTTGCTGAACTTTGTTCTAATGCAAGAAATGAAGTCTAAATATATAGTTTTCTTTTCACTCTTACTGTATTCCCTAGAAACGATTCCTTGACGGAGGCTAAAACGTCGTAAAGTAAATTATATATCTCAAATCTAATGTAATTATATAAACAGGGTATATGAATACAATAATATGCATGTGTGTATGTAT
>NC_134801.1:46517703-46520203 GCF_046742065.1 Oratosquilla oratoria
GAATTGAAAGGGGTGAAATTAGGAGATATGTTTAGCTATAGGGAAGATAGAAAATAATTAACATATCGAATATTAAGTTTGAACAAGAAGAATAAGAAAAAAAGAAGAAGAAAAGAAGTGAAAGAGAAAGGGAAAGGAGGAGGAGGAAGAGAAGGAGGAGGAGGAGGAGGAGGCGGAGGAGGAAGAGGAGACGAAGAAGATAAAAAAAGATAAAAAAGATAAAGAAGATGACGACGAAGATGAAGAAAATTAAGAAAATGAAGAAAAAAACAAAGAAGATAAAGAAGTTATAGAGAAAGAAGCAGTAGTAGTACTGAGAGAAAATGCAGACAAGGAAAACAAAATAAGAATGAAAGCGGAAGCGTGGTTAAGCAAATTTAAGATATAAGAAGATAAGCAAGAATAAGAGGAAGACGAAAATTGTGTCTCTACAGGAGATAAGATGAAGCCTGTAACAAAAGAGAACAAATCTTCATATTTGGTAGAAAAGAATAACGAAAAAATTAAATCATAAAACAAAATATACAGGTTTATAGATGTTTTAATTTTTCTATATATAGATTTGATTACCCTGGTTACCGAGTCTTTATCTAACTGATTCACTGTGAAAGATATTTTGTCTTATTTATTTATTTGTTTATTTATTTATCTTTTTGAAAAGTTTGTCTTAAAGAAAAATAAATTCCCTCTAAATATATAAATAAAATTGCTGTCGTGATTGTACGGTCTTCTTCAAAATGTGTTTAACTTTAAGATAGTTTTTATTGACAAAATTTTAGTTATGCTATGTGGAGCTTTGTACTCAGCGATAATTACGTAGAAGATTTGAAATTACAATCAAGAAGCTTTACTCGGTGGCAGTTAAAGTTAAAATTGTCGGGTTTTAGTCCCAAAGACTCTCCTCAGAACGTCAACCGAGGCAGGCCTCAACCCCCCACCCCCGTGCTGCGCAGCCACGAAAGAGTCACCCTAGTAAACAGCTTAAGCTCATGGGCCCGGGCGAACCTCGATCTGCCGACCCTGTGATTGTGTCCTCACCCCAACGCTTTTCAACACCTTCATAGACTTAGTATTGAACAGAGCTGTCGATCAACTTTGTTGCGGAGCATCTATTGGCAACACCAAGGTCACGGTCCTCGTGTTTGAGGATAATGATGTCCTTCTCGCGGAGACATTGGTGGTCCTAATTGCAGCCCTAGAGTCACTGCACAATAGGTGAGACCGCTTGGACTTGAGGTCCTCTGAACCTATACCAAGGTTCAACAGTTTAGGGTTTATCGGATAACATAGTTCAGTCTTTCCATACATGTGGCGAGGAAAATTGAAGTCTTGGAAAGCCTTACATACCTTGGTAGTGTAGTGCATAACAGTGATGGGTCATGTCAGGAAGTACTTCGAAGGATTGAAATAGCCCATGATGTTCTAGACACTCAACCAGAGTATATGGCGTTGTCGTTACTTATGTAGGAGGACCAAGATTCGAATCTTCAAGTGATTTGTACTCCCTGTCTTGGTGTACGGCTGTGAGAAACAGACTTGCTTACTTGAAGAGGAGTCTCGATCTCTTTGGTATTAATTGCCTTCGGAGAATCATGGGGTATCGCTTGAATGAATTTGTATCAAACCGGAGACTATATTGTGAGGTTCAGTTTAGGCCAGTTACCAGCATAATTCATAAACGTCAACACCAGCTGTATGGGCATGTGGCGGGTTTCCCTGATGTTGATCCTACTCACAGGGTTGTCTTCACGAGAGAAAATCCTCGATATAGGAGACGAAGAAAGGGACGCCCACAGAATTCATGATTTGGACAAGTTGATCGAATCTGTCGAAAGTTGTTTGGAGTGGGAAGGGTGTCTGCATGGGAGGTTGCTCGGAGATACCGTGGGGACTGGCTCCGGGATGTGAGTGAAGCAACGTGATCCCAGGTGTATGGCCCCAGTTGATGATGATGATGTACAGGTGCACTGTGGGCGTATACTCTGACTCACCCACCCTGTTCATACAGGGGAAAATGCCTCTCGGTGTTTGTATGTATGCATATATGCTTGTCCGTAAATATGTGTGTATACATGTATGTATGTATGTATGTATGTATGTATGTATGTATGTATGTATGTATGTATGCATGTATGTATGTGTTTTGGATGTGTTTTGTACATGTATGTATGTATGTATGTATATAATGTGTGTGTTTATATATGTATATATGCATGTTTGTGTTAGGCTGGTCTTGCCCTACGTTGGGCAGCCAAATGTCAGGATGGTTAAAGGCAAACTCTGGTGGAGAGTTGGTTTTATTCAGCAATGAATGTTAGGTGCCAGTTAGGGGGTGGGACGAGACGACGAGGGAGGTGACGACTGTGTTTCAAGTCATGTCCCCGGACGATCTGCTTGCCTGAAAGCAAAAGGGTGGGGGGTGGAGGTGAGAAAGCAGGAGCAGCGAGGCAGGCTCACGTATGATGCTCCGAAGCGATCTACTTGCGGAGATGGGGAGAGA
>NC_134801.1:46545678-46565678 GCF_046742065.1 Oratosquilla oratoria
CCTCCTCCTCCTCCTCCTCCTCCTCCTCCTCCCCCCCCCCTGCTCCTGCCGCCTATCGCACACTTTTGTCTGTGTCACTTTAGTTTTTCAACCCTCACCCTTTCTCTGTCTCTCAGTACCTATCTATAAATCTATTTCTTTTCCTCTCTCTCCCTCTCATACCCTATCTGCATACGGACACACGTATACACAACACACACACACACACACACACCACACACACACACACACACACACACATATATATATATATATTTTATATATATATATATATATATTATTATATATGATATATATATATATATATACAAACGCACATGTACATATATAATATATATTTATACATATATATATATATATTTATATATATATAAATTATATATATATATATATATATTATATATATATATATGCATACACATATGTCATTGAAAATTATGGTCTAGATGTACACTTGTAGTTCTCTGGCATTTTCCATATGCCTTAATATGGACTTATTCTCCTTTGAAAGGAAGTTCATGAATTCACTGTAGGTATTCATTATTGCTAGATCTTAAGGTCCTCTGTTTATGTATTTAGTTTAGGCTCAAGACTGATATATAATGCCATTAAGATTGAGAGGCGTCTATCATCTGTGCATATATCTAAAATCTCTGTGTTTTCTTGTTGCATATTTCTTCTAATGGCTATGCTATATTCATCTCTTATTTTCTTTTTTCTTTTTTTTGGGGGGGGGACTCCTGATGTAATATGGTATGAAAGAGGACGGGATAACCTCATTGTCGTGATGCCAGTATAGGTGTAGGGGAGGGCTTCACAGTTCCTTCGGGTACATTTAAAACTATAGATGACATGTGGCTTCTGAAGGTCATTTCTTTCTGGGTTGGGGCTGTTCTTAAGTAGGAGGTGGCTCGATTTCTTGGTCTCATAATAAAGTACCAAGTTAAGTATTTTCTCTGAGTTGACTGGTTTGATGTTTTTCTTGATCATTTGTTTTATCATGCGTTCTTTTCTTTGTAGGCTGATGTAAATGTGGACTTATAGTGAACAATGCACGAATATTCCAGAGTAGTGAAGAAGGGTCATAAACCTCCTTTCAGAGGAGAACAAGTCCATACTATGCATATGGAAAATATTCTTAAGAAAATTATATGTGCACAACTAGCTATCACTTTCAATGACATATGCATATGAGAAAATCTCTTGCCCCCCATATATAACATATACAGTATATATATATATATATATATATATATATATATATATACATATACATGTATATATATATAATATATATATAATATATATATATATATTATATGTATATATGTTGTGTGTGTGTGTGTGTGTGTGTGTGTGTGTGTGTGTGTGTGTGTGTGTGTGTGTGTGTGTAGGTATGGGTGTGTGCGTGTGTGGGTGGTATATTTTGCACATACATGAAATTTTACGTTCAACATATCTCCACTATGATGTTACAATTGGAAGTATACAATTTCTGCATGCCGGCCTCCATTCGATCTCCCGATGTTGATGGGCTAAAATTAAAGTGTATTGTGGTTGTTAAAATGTATCTCTAATCACTGTCTCCATTTAGTGTTGTACAAATACTTTCCCGCGTTTGTATACTTCCAATTGTTCTATCATAGTAGAGATGGGTTGAACACAAAATTTCATGTATGTGTATGTAACTCGAGGATAAAAATATATAAGAACAATTGCGCTCAGCTTATATCTCTCTTGATAGCGTAGTTGGTAAGTTACTACGGCACTTATCATGTGATTACCGAGTTCGAGTCCTCGGCAGTACCGCATTTCAATTTCTGCATGTCGGCCTCCATTCGGTCTCCCGATGTTGATGGCTTAGAATAAAAGTGCATTGTGATTGTTAAAAGGCATCTCTAATCACTGGGACCCATTCAGTGTTGTACATATATATATATATATATATATATATATATATTTATATATGTATATATATATATATATATGTATATATATACACACACACATATATATATATATGCTAATAAGAACACGGGTACGTGTGTTCACTTATGCAAAGTAGACCACTTGGAAAAAGAAAGTAACGAAGTTGAGCGTTTTGGTATATTACATCTTTAGTACTTTTTGCATTGAAGGTGTAATATACGAAAGCGCTCTGCTGCGTTACTTTCTTTTTCCAAGTGGTCTACTTTGCATATGTATATATATATATATATATAATATTATATATATATATATATATTACATAAATATATATTTTTTCACATACACATGCAAAATGCACACTATCCCTAAATTTACGAGAGTCGTAGACAGTTGAACAAAATCCTTTGGTGTCAGCCAGAACAGATGGACGGAAGTACGACTCAGCACGGCCGGCGTTAATAGCGATGGTTAAGTTACTATGATGAATCATACCCACGAACAGTTGTACAAAGGAGTATCTGGTACACCTGAGTAGATAATCTGCCTTCTTTCACCAAATGGCTATACAATACAGGTAAACGGTTTGTCTACCTGTTTACAAGGTGCCTCCATATTTTGTAAAAACACAAGCAAGTTATATTTGTGAAATATATGTCTTCTCATGTTTACCAAGAAATATTGTGTTAAGTTATATATACGTAACATGATTACACGTAAACACTGAAGTTCGTGGTGAAAAACACATGCTACCCATAAAGTAACACGTGAGTTATCCAAATATTTTTTGTTGCACCTAAAATAAAATCAAAGATGACACGGATAATGAAAGGAAGAAAGCGAGTTGAAATTCCCTTCACTACCTAGCGAGCACCAAAGTGATGAAATAAAAAAAAATAAAAAAAAAAAAAAAAAAAAATAAGCGGGCGTCAAACTATGCGTAATTTATTTTTATGTAAAGAAGAGTCGCCAATACCATTTCGGTAATTCAAGAGTAAAGGTCACTTTGAACAAAAAGATATATAAAAGACAAGATAATGTCTGTGTCCAGTCTTTTGTTATAGAGTTGAATAAAATAGCTAGATGGTAACCGGAATATTATTTTTTGCTACGAATATGAATTAAATAGTTAATCAACAGAGTGAGTAATAAAAAAAGTATGACCCATTACGAATAGGGTAAAAAAAAAAGTGAGCAAAACGCTGACGTTTCAAAGGATATCGGACCCTGAAACAATGGTAGGGAAATGCACATGTAGTCTGAAATGAATGACCACATCTTCAGGGAAAGGAGACGGGATCACTTATCCGATCATGAGAGAGAGCATCACTTCACAGAACCGAGCTCGTGAATTAATCAGTTCTTCGGGTAATCCTATTTTAGGGGTCTGCGCCATCAGTACTATTTTTTTCTTTTGCCCAAAAATTTCTTCGGGAATCAGAGTCTCGAAGTTGACTCCCTCACCACGGTGACGCTCTTCACGCATTTTGTTCTGTTTGAGGAGAGGATGCTGTTTTCTTACAGATAAAGGAACATGCACTATCCCTGAAGGGTCTCGATCTATCAAAGAACTTTTTCAGGTCAAAGTCCGCCTCTTTGATACATAAAATCGGTCATCCTCAACATATATATTAAGCTTCGATAACGTGTTGAAGAGGTTAATGTGCATAACTCTGATGCGACCAATGTAATGGAGTCATAACGGGTATGCTAAGCCCCAATGAATATAAGAACCCAAAAAGAATAAAAAATAAAGACAACTTAGATATGATAGACACTTCACTGCCGTGTAAATGCCAAGATAGAAATAGATAAATAAAATAGACTGTGGACAATCAAAATAAATGGAAAAGTGCAACCCGATACGGAGGGCCTTAATCGTTAGAGCCTATTATCCCTTTAGAGGTGACACACAGATAAGTAAATTGGCGTGGCAACAGCCAGTAACAAATAAAAATTACATCGTGTATATATATATGTATATATACATTATATATTATATATATATATATATATATATACATATATATATATAAACATATATATATATATATTACACACATACATACATATATATATAAATATATATATACACATATATATATATATATCATACATATATATGTATATATATGTATATACATATATACATATATATATATATATATACACATATGTATATACACATATAGTATATATATATATATTATATATATATAATATATATGTACACACACACACATATATATATATATTTACATATCTATATATGTATATGTATATACATATATACATATATATATATATATATATATATATGTATATATATATATGTATATACTGTACATATATATATATATGTATATGTATATATGTATACATGTATATATATATGTATATGTATATACATATATATATATATATATATACAGTATATATATATATATATATATATATTTGAAAATCATTTCAGACAAATGAGAGAGAAATGGGTGGGGAAGGGCAAACGAAGATGTGTTGGGAATAGAGTTTATTTCCCTAACGTTTCGACCAAATTGGTCTTCTTCAGAGGACATGTTGCATTACAATAGAACTGCAGTCTTATACTCGTAGCGAGGGGAAACCCGGCCAGCTGTGAGCGGATGTGTCAAGTTTTCTCTTCGGCTAATGATTTAATTATCAAGACACTTGCTGTTTTTGAAAGGCATTTAAATCCATCTCTGTCATTGTTATTTTCCTTGGTGGTGATATGTGCAGCTTCCACATTTTTTCTAATTTTCTTTTCAAGTCCCTCGTCTAGAATTTCCACGCGGCTCCAATCAGGTAGGTTTCCGCATTTGTCTAGATAACGAACCAGAGAATTAGATGTTCTATTTGCCCTGAGGTCGTTTTTGTGTTCATTCAACCGTTTCTTGATCCCTCGACCTGATTCGCCGAAGTATGATGAAGGACAGCCGCTGCATGGAATGCGGTAAACAGCACTTGGGTCATTACGAACATTAGCATGTTTTTTAAATATTTTTCCTATCTTATTGGAAGACACTTATCTATATTTACTCCACCTTTTAACAAATAATTATCAGTAGCTCCGGTGTTCGTAGAATTAGGGACAGTTATAAAGTGTGACCTATCTTTTCCCGGGGCCCCGACGTTTGATCCATCGTAGATCTTCTGGGCTTCCCTCATTGTTTTGGTGATCAAACCTCCGGGGTATTTCAGCTTCTTAAAGGTATTCTTGACGTATGCCACTTCATCATCTAGGAGTCTTTTACTGCAGATACGAAAAGCTCTGAGAAAGAAACCTATCAGAACACCAGTTTTGACACGTCTGCTGTGTGCTGACACAACAGACATATATATATATATATATATATATATATATATATATATATATATTAGCTCCGTCCACGATAGGAATATAGCATAACTGAAAGGAGTACCTTCTCGTAAGCCTAAGTAGAGTGTCCGATACCTTTCCTTGTTGAAGGGACTGTTCACAAAGGCATTAGGAGCCTTACATCAATGTATAAGATGAAGATTTACACAATGAGACGCCTATCTTATTTGTCCTCAGACAGCCACAGCACGATGCAGTGACTGAGGCTGTCAGGGATCGAACGTGAGCTTAAAAAGTCTGGTCAAGAACCTATGAGCCATTACGGTAGACAGCGAAATTCATAAAATGATGCTGCACTGCAGGAAGAACAGCGAAGAGTCCCAAGAACAAACACAAAGTTATGGCACAAAAGTATATCGACCAATATTACCGTAAACCATTTCGGCAGTCGCCATAACCTTTCGAACAACTCCACTCGCGCCCAGCATAAAGCACCTTTGACAACAGAACTTAATCACGCGAGGACACCTAGAGTACATCTAAAGTGCCAATAGTGTCGTTGTTCTCCATTATTGGCTAAGTCATTAAACACACTTGGTCAAAAAGTAAGTACAAAATATAGTTGTATTTCTTTTCATGCGGCATAGATTTGCAGTGCCAGCCGCTTCACTGGCAACTCCGGCACTGCGTACTATGCCTTCACTGTTGGCCCTGCTACCACAGACCTTCACAGTGACTACATCTATCCCATCACCTACAAGATCCACGACAAAGAACGTAAGGTCAATTTTACACATGAGCGTGGCACTGCCGACCGCTTCACTGACGGCCCCGGCTCTGCAGTGCCAGCCGCCGCTTCACTGCCGGCCGTGGCACTGCCAACCGCGGCTTCACTGCCGGCCGTGGCACTGCCAACCTTCGCAGTGCCCACACCTCTTCCGGCACCTGCAAGACCTCCGATAAAGAACGTGGGGTCAATTTCACACATGAGAAGGGGTCGCATTAATACGCGTCTGAATTAGCCGCTCCTAACAAATGAACTCGCCAAAAATGGTTGTAATCAGCATTATTTCATCCGAATATGCAGAAATATGGACTCGGCTTCAACCAAATCCAATATAGAAACAATTATTACGGCAAGGGTGAAATGTGTTTGGGTATATATTTCCCAGGGTGTGCTCGTATGAAAACGAGCTAAAGGATGGGATGCATTAGAGCTACTGCTAAATATTCCATCATTGGAGTCCGAAAACATTATTGAAAATTATGGGTAGCCAGTCACGTAGACTCTAAGCGGTGGTTTTGTAATAAAAGTAAGTGCATAATAGATTTACTAAATAACCGTAGTAGCAGAAACGGGAGTTATATTGCACTTAGTACTATTTTCAAATTTCCTTTTTTTTTCTAATGTACGCGAAATATGTCATATCGAAGAAGAACAATCAAAGTATTACAATGATAAAAAGTTATCAATCCTTTCGGAAGTGGTGTCTTCTTCTGATAAAAGTCAGGATACCACAAATTTTTACTCGAAGTTCCACAGTGCTCAAAGGCACCTGGCAATTTAATCATTCAAAAATATATTTTCTTATATGTTTATCCTCGTTATTTAAAAAAAATTCTTCTTAGCAACAAAAATGTTAATATGCTATATTCAAGATTATTTCCACATATGATAAAAACAAACAAGTATTTTAGATTTACAAATGATAATAAAGATACATATATGAAATACACTAAAAAATAAATATAAATGCATACATTTCAACATAAATTCTATAATCAAACTTATAGATAGTCACATTTCATGTTGATACGACAGATGTGTGAAACTTAATACATACTGTAGTTCAGCACACGCGCACACACACACGTACACACACACACACACACACACACACACACACACACACACACACACACACACACACACACACACACACACACACACATGTACACACGCACACACACAAACGCGTGAGCACACCAATACCTTAAATTCAGTACTATTGGTAAAGAATAGAATATATCATACCGCACATAGCCCACCCAAGTCGAGGCGTAGATAAGATCTAGACCAGCATTTCTGAACCAGGATTCCCCATAACCCTAAGGTTCCACAAAAGGACCCTAAGCGTTCCGCGAGGACAAATGAAATAAGATAATGCACTTTTTTTTTTTTTTAAACGTAATATAATTAAACACGAACAACATATTCTTGGTTATTGTAATAATGTAATATAGACATCTAATCTATTATTACGATGAAAATGAAATGAGAATGATATGTTTTTTTTTGTTTTTTTTTTTTTTTGCATGGGGGTTCCTTGAGACATGCAATTTATTTTAAAGGTTACGCAAGGGTAAAAATTTGAGAAACGCTGATCAAGACTAACGTAAAACTACAGTAATAGATGAGCGGTAATTCTATACGTGTACATCCGCATCATACCCCAACATGTGAAAAGAAAGTCCAAGAATATGAAGAGATTTCGCCTCTTATTTACTTTCTTATAACCCAAGTCGGGGTGCAGGTACGTGGTCCATCATCGCCATCCAGTTTGTCACATCTTCATGACTTAGTGTGTGGACGCGGTCTAAGACTTAAAGAGAATTTTCAGAAACGTTGAGACTAACCATTCCAGAGGGGTTAAGATCACATCATATATCAAAGGAAATAATTTTCTTCAGTAGGAAAAGTGCATTCGGTAGAGGTTAAGCCAGGTGGTTTAACTATGAACTGCAGAATACTCAGGGCAAAATGGAATATGAAATAAAAAATAAATAAATAAATAAAATTCTCAGACCATCCAAGCACATATGATAAACATCAGTCACAGCATTGTGTCAACTGACGTTAGGCACTTACGTATTATATATATATATATATATATATATATATATATATATATATATATATATATATATACATACATATTGTATATATATATATACATATGTATATATATTTGTATGTATATATATATATATATATATACTGTATATTAGATTGTATTTTTCAATTGATAATCGTAGCGTAGAAAACATGATCTGATGTGTGATTTCATGTACAATTCAAATGAAGAAACGAAAAACATTTTTAAAATATATATACTAATTCATGAGAATGAAATGCACTATAATAAAGTCAGCTTATAAAATATGTATAAATATGAACAGCTTTACTTCACACATACATGTACGAACTCACTCTTACACATGTCAAACCATGTTCAACAATAAGTCTTTATAATTCAGTTGTCTGGTGCACATTTCCATAAAAAATGTATACGCATATACGTGTGCGTTTGTATGTGCTTGCTAGTGCAGTGGTAACGTCTTGACTTCTCACCTGGGAAGTCCAAGATCGAGTCTCGCTAAGGATTGGAAACATAACTAACACTGCAAACCGTTACTCTCCCCCTTGAGCAGGGGAATGTAACATGTCATGCTACAGCACTGCCTACAGGTCGAATCATATATGAGCTCTGAGCTCTCGTCCGGAAGGGTAATAAGTTTCGATCTCACAACTAACATAAGATGCTTGTTCGCACGTGTGTGTGTGTGTGTGTGTGTGTGTGTGTGTGTGTGTGTGTGTGTGTGTGTGTGTGTGTGTGTGTGTGTGTGTGTGTGTGTGTGTGTGTTTGTGTGATTTACAATGGTCTTGGATCACGTGTTAGACCCGTGATCGACAGCTATTACCCTCCCGGAAGAGAGCTTAGAGTTCATATATGACCAATCTATGGGTAATGCTGTGACTTTACACGTACACACACACACACACCCAACTCTCCGCCCAAGGGAACTGGAATAACGACTCGTAGCGCAGCAATACTGAAATCATTTCAGTCCAGGCGGGAGTCGAATCCGGACCGCCGTAGTGGCAGTCAGGAATTCTACCAACCACGCCATCGAGTCGCACGCGCGCGCCTGTGTGTGTGTGTGTGTGTGTGTGTGTGTGTGTGTGTGTGTGTGTGTGTGTGTGTGTGTGTGTGTGTGTGTGTGTGTGTGTGTGTGTGTGTGTGTGTGTGTGTGTGTGTGTGTGTGCAAGCGAGCATGTGCGTGCACATTAAAGGTATGGTCAACCGTAAATTCTATCTTCTCAGTCACATTTTATATTTCATTTCAAAGTCATTCCCCGATAACCTTAAAGATATTTAGTACAATATCTTCTCTCCCAAAGACTCATGAAACCTGACATGAAGAGAATTATTTAACTTCTGATCAGTTGCCATATCCTACATTAGAATACAGCTTCCACGTATGAGATGCATCTTCTCCTGCTTCTTTACTAAAGAAGATTTTATTCTAAATTTCTCATTTCAGTGATTACTCCTCAGACTCTTTCTGCCATATCTCCAGTTCCTCCTTCCGCTTGTGCTACTACGGCTGCTCTGTATGATCTTTGTTAAGTATTTCTTACCTGGAATACTGAGCAGTCAGACACAAAAAGAGTTTTAAATCTGGAATGTATTTGTAGATGTAAAACATTACAGTTGTCGTACCACCTGGATTTTTTTTTTTTTTTCAAATTGTGATACGATTTAAAATTCTTAATGTATAAGTGGAACAATGGGGCCATGGGTTCCTGATTTTCAGAATTAATGTTACACTGATTATTCTATATAAAAAACAATATAACAAATAAAATTACCTGCCAGTAACCAGATTTTTTATTGTGTGTGTGTGTTTGTGTGTGTGTGTGTGTGTGTGTGTGTGTGTGTGTGTGTGTGTGTGTGTGTGTGTGTGTGTGTGTGTGTGTGTGTGTGTGTGTGTGTGTGTGTGTGCGTGCGCGTCTATAGTGGCACTCTAGTGGTAAAACACATTTCCTCAGAAATTGTTTCTATCTTGATATTTTTGTCCTATCCTGAGTACTTTTATTATCACATTGTACAAATTATGACAAGGGCAGTGTTACTGAATACTTACACAATCACAAAGATGAAACAGAGACTGAATGTTTTTCTAATTATAGTTGTATACGCTATACGGGAATTAAGATGTTGTTTTCTCTATGGCATGCAGTCTAATGATACTGTTTTATGAAATCCAACTTATTAGATTTTCACTTTTTGCCTTAAGGGACTTTTTTCTTTCTTTATTCCAGAGAACTGTGTTGTACCACTTCAGCATACTGAGAGACTATATGACTTTTGGTCACGCTAAACAATTTTATTCATCCAAGGGAATAAAATAGAAACATGAATGTCTTACTCAATCAAAACCTCTATCCAAAGAGCGCCTCATAACCTGAATAAATCGTTCAATGCCGGCCAGAATGACGTCTTTAGAATACATTCCCGTTAAGTGATAATTCAGAAATGGTAGGCAGAGGAAATCATTGAGCTCCGACCGCGGCGTCTTGCAGAAGCTCTCCACGTCATCACAGGAGCTCTTGTGGGATCTCTAGACGTCTTCGCCGTCTCCCTCAAGACCCAAGAGGGTCTGCCTGGCCACACACCTAGTTCACTTAGTCGAGGGTTACCGGAATGAGTCAATCTCAAACCCTCTCTCGCTCTCGCCCTCTCCCTCTCTCCTCCTCTCTCTCTCTCTCTGTGCCCCTTTCTCTCACACTCAAACACACACACACACACACACACACACACACACACACACACACACACACACACACACACACACACACACACACACACACACACACACACACACACACACACACACACACACACACACACACACACACACACACACACACACACACACGCGTATGCTGAAACAAGACCAGTGGCATACACACACATACACATGCACACACACATGCGCGCACACACACACACACACACACACACACACACACACACACACACACACACACACACACACACACACACACACACACAAGATGTATGCTGAAACAAGACCAGTAGCATCTACATTAGGAACGAATGTCCCTAAACATGCTTGATTAACCTTCCGCTGCCTAGTGTGTCTACTTGATGTGATATCTTGGTTGAGGCAATGATAAGTGATCAACAATAGTGAAAGCATAGATTGAGTTAATTCGAATTTACAGAATCATAATGACTTCCTATCGCTATGTTCTCCGTTCTGTCCTTGAAATGGTTTACTACATAAGAACATAAGAAAAAAGGAGACTACAAGAGACCATAAGGTCTACACTAGGTAGTTTCATGTTCATTACCAAGGTGTCAGGAACATCCATAAAGTTGTATCAACAACCGATATTTTCAGCGCTTACTATAGGCGTTTTATTTTATCTTATTTATTCATTTATCTATTTACTTTTTTAGAGGGCGGGTTTTAATTCTATTTGAAACATGCACATAAGAAATGTGGTCTACTGTCTCAAAGAAGTTTATGTGAGAACAAGGCTTTATACATGTTGCTGTAGACTAGTCAGCAATTTCTAAATTTTGATAAATTACAGTTTTATTTCCTTTTTCATTATAATTTTTTTTTTTTCAAAAAAATTTCCAACGGGTGTTATGATTCCTCACCGTTTATCTGCTATTCACAACATGTAGTGTTCTTACAGGTGTCTCTAGGTGATTTAAATCAACCGAGGGGTACTTCCTCCGTACCAAAAGGATTATTAATTAATAACTCCCTTCATGAGATGACTTCCGGGACAGAGACCTTTGTCGAAGATTTGCAGAGACCGGACAATGAGAGGCATAGCCTACCTTGCGTCTGGAGAGAAAGCTGAGGAACTCCCTTCCATAATGACCCCTTTTCTACCAACGCGATACCACGGAGGATAGTGAAATACCCTGGCGACAGCTATAATATAAAGTGCAAGTCATTATATAACGAACAAAGTAGAGTCAAACTACCAACACGATACCACGGAGGATAGTGAAATACCCTGGCGACAGCTATAATATAAAGTGAAAGTCATTATATAACAAACAAAAAGTAGAGTCAAACTGACAACAGCAACGCATAAGTCACTTCGTGTCTCGACAGCTCAAGAAGCTTTGGTCAAGCCAACATATGTGTCCAGAGTTTCCTTTCAACACTGTTCCTTCACGCTTCTGAATTACAGAACTATTCCCTCAATAATTCTGAATGCCACCAAGCCGTTTTCATTTCAACAATGTATCGAGACGAGATTTTGTACCTATAATGTCTGTCTTTCAGTATTTTATACACTTATTATCCGATTTCTGCTACAGGAGGATCACTCTCCACCACATATTCCTTCCTCAACCTCAGTAATACTCCTCCAACTCCTTCCTTCGTTTTTACATCATCCAGAAGTGACCTCCCGCAGCTTCTAACGTCTTCCAGTGCTCAAGTGTCAGTCACCTTCCATACCCTAAGATCGCCACCACGCTGTCACTTCTCTACCTCTGTGTCACACTACTCGTCACGGTGTTCTTCATCAATGTTCCCTCTACTTCTCCGTCAATATTACCACCACAAGCAAAGAAGATTCCTCTACCTTCTACCCCTCATCCTTTCTCCCTTTCCATACACATTAGTCTCTTCCCTCCCTTCACCATTCCTCGCCATTCCCCTCTCTCTCTTCTCCTCTCTCAAACTTCTTCACATTAGCCTCTTCATTCTCTTCCCCTTCCTATCCTATCGCTAGTTTCCCACCCTGTTCCTTCTCTTTTCTTCTCTCTTTTCCTCTTCCTCTCTCACATAATTCTCTGCCTCACCATTCCCTCCCCTTGCCTTCCCCACCCTTCGGCCACTCTTTTCACCTCCCCTACCAACCTCCTTCCTCTTCTGCTCCTTGTTTCCTCTTCCCCTTATCCAAATCACCTCCTCCTCCACTCTAATCCTCCTATTACATATTCACCCCCATTTTCCCTCATTTATCCATTCCTCTTCCTCTCCCCGTTGTGTCACCCTCATCGTGTTTTCTCATTCCCAGTTTCCTTATTTTTCTTCTGGTCTCTCTTTTCTTCCTCCCTGTCTTCCCCTTTCTTCATTTCTTGCTCTCTCCATCCCTTTCCCTTCCCCACCCTCGCATATCTTTTCTTCCTATTCTTCCTCTTTCTCTCTCTTTTCCTTATCCCCTTACCGCCCCAGTTTCAAGCATTACCATTATCCTCTCCTCTCCCGCACCACCCCGTCTGCTCTCTCTTTCATCTTCCTTTCCCAAACTGCCTCCTCGACTTCTCGTCTCCATTCCACTTCCCTCCACATCCCTGACCTCTCCATTCCGTTTTCTCTGTACTCCTTCTTTCCCGCTACGTTTCCATTGCCCTTTCCATACAAGCAGCTTCTTCCTTCTCTCCCACTTTCCTTTCACTTCCATATAATCCTACCGTCAGTTCCTTCTTCACAATTTTTCCCTCTTTCGCTTCCCATCTCCACAACTTCCTTCACTTCCTCTCCTCCTTTACTGCCTCTTCCATCTCCATCTCCTCCTTCTTTCTGTTTTACATCTTCTCCCGTTCCCTTGTTCTCCTTCTCCTTTACCTCCTCCTCCTTTGCCTTCCCCTGGTGCTCCTCCGACCACCCGCCCCCGTCCACCAGCCTCACCAATCCTGCACTAAGATGAAGTCGTACGAGGCTCAGGAGAGGCGGCACTATCTGGCACATCCCCTTATCCGTCGATCAATCCGTTTATCCGCAGATCAGAACCGAGTTAAGGAGGGATCGGGCGGATGTGGGAGCATGGGAGGATATGACACGGGGTCCTGGGTGGGAGGGGAGGGGGGAGGAGGGGGGAAAAGGGTGAGGGAAGGTGGCCCTCCAGGGAAAATGGTGATCGAGGCAATATTCTTTAAAACTCTTTGTCAAGTGATATGCCGTGATGCGAGAGGCGATTCGAATACAAATGCGCCTGTGCAGGTATCTCAGTCTGTGCGCGTGCGTGCGTGCGTGTGTGTGTGTGTGTGTGTGTGTGTGTGTGTGTGTGTGTGTGTGTGTGTGTGTGTGTGTGTGTGTGTGTGTGTGTGTGTGTGTGTGTGTGTGTGTGTGTGTGTGTGTGTGTGTGTGTGTGTGTGTGTACACGAGACCGGAGTTGTATTTAATTATGCGAATGACAATATTTTTTTTCTGATGAGTAATTCGTTCTTAGCCAACGTGGCTTTCTGATTATATATACAGGGCAGAAAATATATACACCCCTTTTCACATAATGTACATACACACATTGTATACGTACGTACATACATGCATACATACATAAAATCATAAATACATACCGCAGAGGACTTCATTATACAGAAACGTATATACATATGGAAACGATTATATATAGATATGTATGCGTGTGTGTGTTTCTGTGTATGTGCGTGTGTGTGTGTGTGTGTGTGTGTGTGTGTGTGTGTGTGTGTGTGTGTGTGTGTGTGTGTGTGTGTGTGTGTGTGTGTGTTTCTGTGTATGTGTGTATGTGTATTTGTGTCTGTACATCTGTGTGTGTCTATGTGGGTGTGGTATATTGACAGATCATCTGTAGACCTGGGCAATTTTATTTACATTAATGAAATTTCTATTCGGCAACGGTTTAAAGTAACACCTAGGCCAAACTGCCTAAAAAATAAAAGATAAAAAGTTCCACATCTCTCTTCCTTCAAAGAATACAACCACTCTTTCAGAAAAACACGATTGCAAAATTTCGGGAAGAGCGTGTCGTGCTCAACACTTCCTTCCCGAAAAGCAGCATCACGACCTCAGCCAACACGAGTAGGGGAGATTTACTATGAAAAGAAAGAAGAAGAAGAAGAGGAAGAGGAAGAGGAAGAAGAAGAAGAGGAAGAGGAAGAGGAAGAAGAAGAAGAAGAAGAAGAAGAAGAAGAAGAAGAAGAAGAAGAAGAAGAAGAAGAAGAAGAAGAAGAAGAAGAAGAAGAAGAAGAAGGCGAACCTTTGGCTTCAAAACAAGAATGAATGATAACAGAGATAAGTAAATGAATAGCCACAAGATGATAATACATGAAAAGATAATCTGCTTAGAGATACATGGGTAAATAAATGTGTAAATTATGTAAGACTGCACAGAAATGAATTGTGAAATAGATGAAGATATAAATGATCAATTAGTTAACGTAATATATAATTAATATAGTAAATAAATGAATACATGAGTGTAAATTCATAATTCAATAAATTTGAGCGAATATATCTACCTATCTATCTACATGCCTACATTGATACACACACGCACACGATGTACTTATATATATATATATATATATATATATATATATATATATATATATATATATATATATATATATATATATAGAATGGATTCAGACGGAAACGTTCTTGCGTGACTAACTTACTCGAATTCTACAACATAGTCATCTCGAATTATGACAAAAGAAACAATATAGATTTAATATATCTAGACTTTGCAAAAGCTTTTGGTACTGTCTCCCACGAAAGAATGACCAAATTAGCTTCACACGGAGTAAATGGTAGCCTATTAAGTTAGACTGGTCACTGGTTGGATGATCGAATAACATAGTTGTTTTAAATGGAAAAAAACTTCTGGATGGAAAAATGTTACGAGGGGAGTTCCTCATGGTTCCGTTCTTGGGCCACTTCTATTCATAGAATATATAAATGATATAGATCATGAACTAAAATCTATTGTCTCCAAATTTGCTGATGATATAAAACCAATTAGATATTCAAAAATATTTAGATAAATTACAGCAATGGTCTGAAAAGTGGCTAATGAAATTTAACACAAGTAAATGCAAGGTAATGCACATAGGTAAAAACAACAGTATGTACGATTACATGTTATTTGAAAGTTCGTTAACAAAAGTGGATAGTGAAAAGGATCTTGACGTATTTATCAGTAACGATTTCAAATCATCTAAGCAGTGTATTTCAGCCTCTGAGGAAGCAAATAAGATTCTAGGACTGATTGCGCGATCCTTTAACTTCAAAAGACCACTTCTCATTAACAAGCTACATAAATCGTTAGTTCGTTCACATTTGGAATATGCTGTTTCCGTATGGTCACCAAATCTCATTAAGACATTAACAGACTGGGAAAAGTACAACGGCGAGCCACAAAAATTATTCCAAATATGAAAATCATGCAAAAATCGACTAAAGTACATGAATCTGTTTTCCATAAAAAAGTATAGACTCAGAGGTGACTTGATACAGGTCTTTGATATTCTAAAGGAAACTGACAACATTCAAAGTGAAAACATTTTCATACTGAATGAGAATCCGACAAGAAATGGTTTCAAATTCTCAGGAAATAGATTTAATTTGGAAGTGGGTAGAAACAACTTCGCCAACCGTGTAGTTAATGAATGGAATAAACTTCCTGCAGAGGCAGTACAATGTAGCTTAGTTCGAAGCTTTAAGATTCGTTTCGATAAACACCTAGGCAAGATGTTGTAATGCCTGCCATTTATTTCATGTCATTTGTTTATTTGTTATTATTTGTCCGTTTTTTATTACTATTTGTTTGATTAATACTCATCATTAGTTATCTCACAATTTATTATTATTTACTATTTACCTGCTTATTATTTAACTTAACCTATTTATTTATTTTATTTATTATTATTTATATCTTTATAGTTATTATTTGTCTGTTTGCTTATTACTATGTGCTTGATTAATATTTATTATCTCTCAATTTATTATAATTTACTATTTACCTGCTTGTTTATCATTTAACTTTACCCATTTATTTTATTCATTATTTATGTCTTTATAGTTTTTATTTATTTATGATTAACATAATCTTTTTCGCATCCGACTTAGTTATGGACCAGGTAGTCTCCTATAGGTGTGGTCTTCCTTTGTAATTACATATATATATATATATATATATATATATATATATATATATATATATATATATATATATATATATATATATATATAGTTGTAATTTAAAAAGAAAACGAGTAAACACTCATAGTTAATCGGTGATCTTAAATTGTGACATGCTGGACCCTTTCTCTCTCTCTCTCTCTCTCTCTCTCTCTCTCTCTCTCTCAGAGTATATAAAATCCTCAGAAGGTGAACCGATAACAGAAAAACCATGTCTGTGTCCGGTCCGTGATAGTCTGTTGAGGTCCATTGTGATCTGTCGGAGTATGTCTGGATCTATCGGAGTCTGTTGGAGTCTTTCGGCTATCCTCCTGTTCTTTCAGAAAATTCGACGAACATTTTCCAAAGTCTTTTTTCAGTTTCCAGGAGAGTCTGGACGATGTCTGAAGGAAATTCCACACAGCCGAAGGCTCATTGGTCAGCCAAGCTTCTGAAGACTCAGGAGTGCACGAAGATCACCGATGTCGGTAGATAATGAAGCTTCCAAAATTCATGAGAAAAAATCCCAAAGTCTAGAATATTGAGGACACTAGCACTACTCTCTCAAATATTCTGGGTGTATATTTTCGAAAGGCATTCTTTGGTTACAGTGAAAAGGAGGTGATCGTTATGCTTAAGGAGAAACCTGGAAGGGTGTTGACTCACAAAGGTTTTCAAGAAGTTTCAGATGGATGTGGACGTGTATTTGACGTTTACGGAGACCATGATGCCATTGAAAAGTAAGTGAGTAAGCAAGTAAATAAATATGTAAGTAAATAAGTGAATAAATCATTCATTGGCTCACTGAAGTGATCATGTAAAATCCATTTCAGGCGCATGAAAGATTACATGTATGTACATATATATATATATATATATATTATATATATATATACATTATATATATATAATATATATATACAGTATATATATATATATATATATATATATATATATATTTGTGTGTGTGTGTGTGTGTGTGTGTGTGTGTGTGTGTGTGTGTGTGTGTGTGTGTGTGTGTGTGTGTGTGTGTGTACTGTATATACACATAAATATACATACATATTTATGTGTTTGTGTGTGTCTGTGTGTGTGTCTGTGTGTGTTTACAAATTTGCATTGGTGGCTTTGGGCAAGATTTAATGCATCTACATTCGTGTATATATCAATATCTTGATATAGATAATAGAACGCTATATGTTACATCAAAAGAATATTGTTGAAATACCATGTATCATTAATTAGATAAGTGTGACAGTAAATACGCGTTCCAATATAAAAATACAAAAGAAGATTTCTAATACTTTTTCACACAAAGAACATTCTTCTTTTGCGGATGTTTTTTCAAATACCGAGAAGATTACTTTGTTCTTTACGGAAAGTTTGGTCTTTTTTTTTACCTCATTATATGTTCTGTATATACTAATTTTTTGTCTCTGATACGGTGACATCTCTACCGTTGTCATATTCTTTATATTTCTCAATCACCCTTATATGGCTGTCTGCTTCTCTCTCTCTCTCTCTCTCTCTCTCTCTCTTCCTCTCTCTCTCTTTCTCTTTTTTCCCTTTTATTATGTGTATCTGTCTATCTGACTGTCAGTCAGTCAGTCAGTTAGAGTGTTATTCTATTTGTCTGCCTCTTCCTCTCTCTTTATACCTTCCTCTCTGTTTCTCTATATCTCTATCGCTCTCCATCTCTATTTCTATATATCTCTTTATCTCTTTATCTACTTCTCTTTCTCCTCCTTTTCTTATTTTTCTATCTACTTTTCTGTGTATTCATTTACCTACCTATGTAACCTATCTGTCTATCTATCTATCTACATACTCGCATCTATGTATCAGTCCTTGTCTCTATGTCTAGCTTTATCCATGTCACTCTTCCCCATCGTTTCTTTTCATGTGATATCTCTTCTTTCCATTGGGTGGTTAAGTCTGTGATAGTAAGCACACTGTGGATCAGCCAAGACAAAACAAATGGTCGAAAACAGGAATAAAGAAGATAAAAAATGCCAGCGACGAGGGAGAGCAAGCAAGGCGTGAAAATAAAAGTCAAGCAATATATCATGAGTGAAAAGAAATTTCAAAATGGTGGTACACGTGTGTGTGTGTGTGAGTGTGTGTATGTGTGTGTGTGTGTGTGTGTGTGTGTGTGTGTGTGTGTGTGTGTGTGTGTGTGTGTGTGTGTGTGTGTGTGTGTTTGTAGTATGATATATTTCAATGGAGTAAGATGACATAACCAGCTCAGTCTAATAAAAGTAACAAATTATCATGATATTCCCCAATACCTTACAAAATGTACACAAATTCACTACAATGGTTTGCAACTATACATTGAACAAAATCAAGTTGAAGGTTATTACATTACCTATATATATATATATATATATATATATATATATATACCGGTATCTACGGATCCTTTCGATGATTTGAGTAAAACAGAACACAGGGTAGATGAAGGTAGAACGACCGCTCTGCAAGTTGAAGAGTAGATGCTGTGTGATTGATGGGAATTGATGGGGTGAAATGGGAAAAAGTGGAGACCTGGAGACCTCTTGCAATGGGAGAAGTTTTCTTCTCTTCAAGAATGGTCTTCTGGAGGGCGTGAGTCGCCGAAGACAGCGCCAGTTTCATTTTTGAGGAACGACCTCCGATTCAGTATCGTGTATTCTTCTTTCTTTATTTTTGTTTTTTTCTTTCCTTTCTTTTTATTTCTTATTCTTTTATTATTTTTCTTATGTTGCGATGTATGGAATGGTTGGTGATGAAGTAGAATAACTAGAGTACTGACATCATGGTAATTGTTTTGAAGGAAAGAGAAGACGTCGACAGCTTAATTTTTGTTTTACAAGAAAGGCATGGAAAACACCGAAAAATATCAGTGAAGAGTATAAACTTATTGTCTGATGTCAAGAAAAAAATCGGATTTGTGGGTTCATCGAGATCCTCAACCCTCAACCCCTCCAACCTCGCAAAAGAGAGAGAAAGAGAGAGAGAGAGAGAG
>NC_134801.1:46575678-46585678 GCF_046742065.1 Oratosquilla oratoria
CCTCCACCACGAACTCCAGGCGGGACCTGAACCTGCAGCACGCGGCTTTCACGGTGTCCTCCAAGAGATGCCTGAACACTAGCTTGATCCTGGCATTCAGCTCGTCCATGGTGTTGCAGGTGTTGCGATTGGTGTCTTTTTCAACTGCGCCCCACACATAATAGTCTATGAGGTTGCAATCAGGCGAGTTGGCGAGCCAGATATTGGGACTGAAGTCGTTGAAGTTCTCAGACAGCCACTTCTGGGTTTTCCCGGAACTGAGTCCAGCTGCCACACATATGGTCTTCCCGCAACCACCCTCTCCACACAGCGCTTGGCATCAGTGGGCAGCAATTCAATATAGACATCTGAAGTAAGTCTGAGTACCTCTTCAAAGATGTGGGGCAGCATAACGGTATATATATATATATATATGTATATATATATATATATATATATATATATATATGTATATATATATATATATGTATATATATGTATATATATATATATATGTATATTATATATACATATAAACACATATATACATATATAAATGCATATATATATACATATATACATATATATATATGTATTACTGTTTGCAATAGTAAACCTAGCTGCTTGGCTAAGTGTTGATTTATATCTCCTATTCACGTGTTTCTTGGCTAGCAAAATATTTTTAGTATCAACATTCCACCATTCAGGTTTGGCACTGCTTGATGGTCGTTTATCGCGCATTGGAACACATTCCTAAAGGGCGTTTTTGGGTATATAAGTGAAAAAAACATACTGTATTCTGTAAAATTCTGACCAGTCTGTGTTCTCCAAGTTTGCTTTTCAATTTCTATTAAGTCTACTTTCTGTAACTTTGACACCTTTTCGAAGCATTTTTTTCAGTTTGATATTACATTTAATGTTTAATGTTTCTTATGTTATTATAATCTTATGAGGATACCGTGGTCGCTGATCCTGAATTTCTGTCCAACCTTTACATCTGTTACTTGGTTATCTTTAATGGAATGAACAATATCGAGAACATTCTGCCCGCGTTTTGGCTCGCAAATGTGGTGATATAAGGAACTTTCCAAAATACTTGAGTAGAGCCCATTGGTGTGCGAACTTAATGCTCCACCCCATAGTGTTACTAGTACGTTGAAATATCTAATAATGGTAATAGTATCGTCCTCACTGGCGATATTTAAAAGCTGGTCATATAGTTCGTCATAATTTTCTTAACTAGTGGTCTATGAATAAGACCAAGAATATCTTTTTTTGGATCCTGTGCGAATTTGCAAATATTTAGAATCAATGATCGTTATTTCCAGCTTAGTGATTTCCTGTGTGTGTAGGCGCGATTTTACATAAAGAAGTACATCGCCACCTACTGTCTGTGACTGTTTGTCACTGAATATCGAGCACCCTTTTATACAATATTCAGCTAAAAATCTCCGTTTCCAGTGTTCATTCAAGATTCGGTAACCCAAACAAAATCATTGTCCTCGAGAAAAATCATAGTCCTCGAGAAAAATAAATGCAGCAAGATCTTGGAATTTATTTCGAAAAGTACATGCATCGACTAAACAGACTCTTAACTGCTGCCTTTAAGTAGACACCTGATTTCTATTTTCTACGATGGGGACTGATATCCCCTCTTGTCTTGGTTTTTTGTCCTATATGCCTCCAATGCATCATTAGGGAGTCTACCTAGGCGAGGAGAGCCAATTTGATTAAGATGGAGTCCGATCGATTAAAAAGTTTTTGTTGATCGTACAGGTAATTTCACAAGTCTATGAACTCGATATCTTCATTTAAGGGCAAGTACTTTAAGCGGTCATTTGTACTAAAACCCCTGTTGTAAAACTACTCCTCAGCCCCGATACAAGAGAGAATGCCAGATATTATGATCTTGCTATGTTTTGCCTTTAGTTCACTAATCATACATTTATATTTATTCACTAACTCTTCCGAGTTTGTGTGCTTGACGTCATTCGCGTCTATATGTACTAAGTACACTGAATCAACCTTTACATCATCAGTGGATACACCCATGGCATCTTTTGTGAAACTCTTCCACAAAATTCTTCTACAACAACAAGGACTTCTGGTTCCTCATCCGAATCAGCCAAAGGACCGAACGAGTTCCGCGTCATAACAGGCTCGATAGACTTTTTCTGTTTCACTCAGGTATCTTTTTTAACTTTGATGAATTTGTCACTAGAGGTAGCAACCTGCTCCGGTCCTGGTTGGAGGGTGGTATGAGTGGCAGATGTTAAAAATATAAGAGACTTTGGAGTAGGGGCCGCTACCGCAGCATAGGTTTGGTAACAAGATATCGAAACAGTGACATTTGGAAAAACGTCGGATCATATGGGAGATGCTACAAATTCTTTAAGAATTTTCACCTTTTTTTTTTTAAGACTCTCCATGGCCTTTTCAGCTGTGCAAAGGTGACACGTTTTCGAGAACATATAGAAAGATTTGTCAAACATTCTCCAGCACTTGATATTATACATGGTCTCGACGTTGGAGCCATTTTTAATGATCTTAAAACGGATCTATTTCATAGAATTTTAATTGGAAATTAAAACATATGAGTACTGTATATCTCCCAAAAAAAGTATTATTTACTCGAACAATTACTAAAAAGAAAAGGAAAGGCCGTGAATTAATTTAGCACTCACCGCGCCTTCACATTTCTCAGACGGGGTTAATTTCTTTCTAAATATCGTTCCTCAAAGTTTGCACACCTACCAAGGTCTCCTTAGTGAAGGACGATACTATTCCCAGATTACAAAGGATTACAAAGGCGGAGCATGCCGACAGGAGACCTTTTGGTCCATATCTAGGTCGGATGCGAAAAATCATAATAATGATAAAATAATAAATAAAAACTATAATAATGTAAATACAAATAAAATAAATAAATGCATAGGTATACTTAAATAATAACAAACAGGTAAATAGTAAATAATGATAAATTGACATATAACTAATAATAAATGAAATTCAAACAGACAAATGATAACAAAACAAAAACAAATAATATAAAATAAATTATAATCCTTACAGCATCTTGCTTAGGTATTTATCTAAATGATTCTTAAAGCTTCGAACTGAACTACATTGCACTGCCTGTGCAGGAAGTTTATTCCATTCATTAACTACACGGTTGGCAAAGTTGTTTCTACCTACTTCCAAATTGAATCTATTTCCGGACAGTTTGAGACTATTGTTTCTTGTTTGATTCTCATTCAATGTGAAAATTTTGTCACTTTTGATATTGTCAGTTTCCTTTAGAATTTTAAAGACCTGTATCAAGTCACCTCTGAGTCTACGCTATTTTAGGAAAAACAGACTCATACGTTTTAGTCGATTTTCGTATGATTTATTTTTGATATTTGGAATCAGTTTTGTGGCTCGCCGTTGTACTTTTTCCAGTCTGTCAATGTCTTTAATGAGATTCGGTGACCATACGGAAACAGCATATTCCAAACGTGAACGAAATAACGATTTATATAGCTTGTTAATGAGTGATGGATTTTTTAAATCAAAAGATCGCGCAATCAGTCCTAGAATCTTATTTGCTTTCTCAGAGGCTGAAATACACTGCTTGGATGATTTGAGGTCGTTACTGATAATTACGCCGAGATCTTTTTCACTATCCACTTTTGTTAACAAATTTCCAAATATCTTGTAATCGTACTTAGTTATTTTTACCTATGTGCATTACCTTGCATTTACTTGTGTTAAATTTCATTAGCCACTTTTCAGACCATTGCTGTAATTAATCTAAATCTTCTTGAATATCTAATTGGTTAAAGTGATCATTTGCCATTCCGCACAGTTTTGTATCATCAGCAAATTTGGAAACAGTAGATTTTAGTCCATGGTCTATATAATTTATATATACTATGAATATATGTGGCCCAAGAACGGAACCCTGAGGAACTCCACTTGTAACATTTTTCCATCTAGAAGTTTTTCCAGTTATAACAACTCTCTGTTTTCGACCATTCAACCAATTACTAGTCCAACTTAATAGGCTACCACTTATTCCGTGTAAAGCTAATTTAGTAAGTAGTCTTTCGTGTGGGACGGTATCAAAAGCTTTTGCAAAGTCTAGATGTATTAAATCTATATTGTTTCTTTTGTCATAATTCGAGATAACTGTGTTGTAGAATTCGAGTAAGTTAGTCACGCAAGAACGTTTCCGTCTGAAACCATGCTGGCTATCATTTATCAAACGGTTACTTTCTAAATGATGTTCGATAGCATCTCTGATGATAGTTTCTATTATTTTTCCTACGATTGAAGTCAAACTTATAAGCCTATAGTTATTTGGTTTCTTTTTGTCACCTTTTTTGAATATGGGAGTAACGTTAGCTAGCTTCCATTCTCTTGGGACATCTCCGGATATGATGGATTTCTTGAAAATAATTTCTAATGGAACAACAATCTCATTTTTCATTTCCTTTAAGATTCTTGGATGCCAACCGTCAGTCCCTGGTGTTTTATTAACTTTGAGTTTATCTATACACCTTTTAATTTTTCCTTTTGTTATATCTATCGTAGTAAGTTTACCCTAGACTTTCCACGATTGACACAAGTGCTACAGATTTCCTGCCACGAGTGACAACGAGATCTAATCCAACTAAGAGCTAATAACATTTCTTTATGACGACCTGAATCTGTGGTGAATGTTATATTTCATTCGTATTTGCGCGCGACGATTTTACCCAGTCCAAAGGAATAAATCGATTTTTTTATTTACTGCATATTTGTTACCATTTGATCTTACATATCAGAAATGCACTATAAGAAACCTTTCACGGAAAATGAGCTATACAGAATCCGAAATGAATCAGATTGAAACCAGGGGGAGAGTCTATATCTATACCTTTTGCATACATATACCCGAAGCTATTGTCTTCCTTCTGCCTTATATGTATAATAAAACATGACGACACAATAAAAGTCTTGATAGAGGGATTGGAGTGAAATCCCTGCTATATAAAAACGTATCGATTTCTGCCCATTTCAAGTATTACATGATCATTAAAATGGGAAGCACGGGCAGAGACCACTTCGTCTTCTCCCCATCCCCCACACTACTTTTCCCAAGGCGATCTCCACCACACCCTCATGAAGCCTTTCAACGCGGCGACGTTCTTCTTCATCTTCTTCTTCTTTTCGATTAAAGACAATCGATTTAATATGGATGAGAGAACACATTCAGGACTGGGTATGACCACAATTGTTCGAGGTTCCTCGGAGGACGAGTTTGATTCCCTTAAGCAGTATACAAACCTCTGATCTTTTATAGAAGAAAATTGATAAGGTGAGTCACCGTCTTGAAGAGGTTAACAACCTTCTCTGCTTTCTCTGTCCTTCCTTGCCTTTGTATTGGATGAACTAGGTCCTCGCTACCCTTGTGTGTCAACGACTTCGGGGCTTCGTCGTCTTCGTATTTTTCTTTCGCTTGTTTCATTCCATAATCCATTTTGCCCATGAGAAACCTTCTAGACGCAGACACTGCCAGTGTTGGAAACTATGTTTTCTTCATTAAAGCTGTCGTTCTTTGCTCTTAACTTACGTTTATGCCTTCCGCGTAACTACAATCCTAAAATTTCCAATGACTTCTGTCTCCTCTTCCCATCGAGAATCTTCTCCCTTGTTCTTTTCCAGTGTTTATATCTTCTGTTCTCTATTCAAAATTTCTTTAAGAATGTAAGAATATTCAATTTTAATTTGTTTTCACTCATCAACCGTTTGCGATCAGCTTTTGTCTTTAGTATTTTTCATATCCTTTATCCTTTCTATAGTTTATCTTAATATCTACAACAGTGTGGCCTTGCTTTACTTGAGTCTTCCATCTGTCCCTCTTCCCTTCCTATTCCGTTCTTCTTGCCCTTTTCTTTCTGCTCTTCTTCCCTTCCCTTCTTCTCCCCTAGCCTGTCTTATAGTCGCTCATCTTAAGTCCAATGCTGATAACGCTACCATAAGCGAGGAGCAAGTTTAGATATGTCCTCCTGATCCTGGGCCATAAAAATAAGGATATGGGTTGGAAAATTCAAAAAATCTACTCGAAATGGCGCCATCAATAAAACCTCACCGAGAGGGAGGAACAGTGTCACATAAATATGTGACTTTACCTTTCCAAAGCTAATATGCATCGAGATGCAGACATTCATACGTATACAAAGATGCCCCGTCTCGCAGACTTCTGTGGCTGTATTCTTAGTCGACTCTTAACGTGGCTGCGATGATAGCATTAACATCACGGCAAGACATTCCAAAACTAGCAGACATATTTGTGATTCTGTCATAGCGTGGTTTCGTGTTATGTCACTAGAAATGTGGCCGTCAGTCTAGATTTTTTTTTATCTTATCATTATTATTATTTTTTTTTCTTTAAGAAAAGTAACCAAGTGGATAGAAGTTCCTCAAACTTAAAAGCAAAGGCAATGGTACAAGTAACAACAAACGCATGAACCTCGCGTGACAATTTTTATCTATTTATTATCATTATCATTATTATTATTCTATCACGGCAGATTCTCGTCTGAAAGATGTTCAGATCAATCCAGGCCCTCGACGCTCCTTAAAACTGGAGTTAGTGCCCTCACTTGTGTAAAATTGTTTGTCTTTCGACGGAAGAAAGGCTATAAAGGTACGTTACTGTGTTGAAGGAGCACAAAAAAACTGTACATATTACGCTTATGTGCTCATACACACGAGCTCCCACTGGAAAACAATCAACTTACTATACATCTCCGAGGCGGATGTTTTTTTCATGAAAAAGTTAAATGATATCCAAAGATTGATTTATGATTTATGAAATTTTTGGCTTAAAGGCTAGGCGCCACAAGTAATCATATATACAATTTTAAATTTCATAAAACAAATTGATGTCTTTTAAAAACTTTAAAACATCCTCCACATGAACACCCTCCCTTATAACTTCTCCAAGAGATAAATTCATTAGAAAAAATTGTATCCAATGAAGAAACATGAGGACAACTGTATGTACAATAACTACCAAAACTATCTTGAACATGTAGAGTGAAGGATGTGACAATGAACAGAAACCAATTCCTTGAATATATATTGGCTCGGAAAAGTTGGTAAGCCTAGTTAGCCGTCTGTGGCGTTGTAACTAATCAAGCCAAGCAACTCTACCTTGGGGGCTGCAGACAATCATCGGCACGTGCATTCAGAAAATATGTGTTGTACATACTGACTGTATCACAAAACGTTGTAAACCACTGTAACTGGTGGCAACATGGGCATGCAACTTGTTTTGTTATTGTTGAAGGGGTAGACACTATTGCCTTATGAAGACAAAGCCAAAAAAAAAAAAAAAAAAAAAATGACATTCGATGCCTCCATTATACCTAGGAGTCTGACTAAGAAAGCTATGGAATCGTCTGGTGGGTTCTGCCAGATGCTATGCTACAAGTTATCAATGGAAATCTATTTTATTTATCACAGGAGTGGATTAAGGACATGAATCCACCCATCAGCTGAATAGAATAGCTTGATATTTACAAATACAAAAATGTGTAAAGTACAATTGTGAACATCATTACCTGATCCCTAGCATATGAAGACCATGCAACTACATCTATCGTTGTTGATGCGGCAACGCATTTTTGTTTCGAAAGTAGTCACCTCACTGTACTAGAATAATTGCACTTAAAAACAGATAAAACTCTTTTGCAATATATGGTAACTATCCTGTCAGTTTCGTCAGTAGCTCATATCTAAACTATTTATTTTATCTTCCACCAGTCTGTTTCGCTTGTCTCCATTTCCATTTGTCGTCTTATCCATTACGCTTAATCCATACACACTCCTCAAGCGATCCATTCTAATAGCATTTGTATATGACACTGTTCCCAATATCCATAACTTACTTTCATACAAAAACACCGATTTCACTGGACTCTCTACCAGTCCAGTCTTTGCTTGCATCGGAGTCTCCCTCTAATCCCACTATTTACAAGTGTGCCAGTCGATTTTCTTTCATCCGTTTGTCAACGAGCAATTCCATCGTCAATTGCACCACGAAAAAAAAAAATTACTTTAAGAAATGTTATCCAAAAGCCCTCTACCTTTCTTTCCTATTATCATCTTACTATTGACGATATTTACTCTCATCTTTCTCCTTTCGTCTATCAAAAAAAAATTCCAAGTATCAGCAACTCTTACTATCTCCCAATGAAATTACATTGTACACAAACACAATTATAGTGGACTTATCAATTACAGTGCCCGACAACTACTTCCATTCAATACAATCCTTTCATATAATTCTCTCAAACTATATTCAAGCACATATCTAATCTATTGGTACATTAAGGACAGGGTTCTAGTACCTGGCCAATAAAATGACTCCGAAGATGATTTTTGATCATGAAAATGTCATCTTACGCACTAAAATATAAAGTACACACATAAACATTAATTCTTTTAATTGGATACCATTTCCTTAATCGACGTTTCGACTGATTTAATTCCTCTTTTTAACGGAGTAATTCTTTTACTATAGTGAAGCTCTTCAACTAAATAAAATCTACTGGTGATGATATGAATAATATTGATAGAGGGCGTTACCGAATCTAAAGGGAAACTGCCTTCCACTAATACTTTACACTAATACTTTATCTTTGTTTGATTAGAGCGATTATACTAATACAAGCTCTATAACAATTTCCTGAAATTACTAAGACCACAATAGTCATAATCAAAAGTTTATGATAATTTCTTCGATTTTAAACTACCTCGGAAACTCGCAAATTTAGATCCACGCCGCGTATCATATACTTAATCAAAATATCCAACTCCTAAATTAGTCAAAATTAATCAACAAAAGATACTTAACCATTCATTAAGGAGTACCTCTTCTGCATCTGAAGGAGAGTTGGAAAAATGTAATTGGAAGGGATAATAACAGGCGAGTCTGACCATCTCAATGTTTTTTTTTTTTTTTTTTGTGTCATGTTGCCTGTCATCAGATACCTAACTTCGGTATAGCGTCAAACCCAATGAATATCAATTATGCCCGTCCAATTATGGCCATTGTCTTCATATATCTTCATTATCGCCTCGTTAATTATCTTACATTCATCATTGAGAACCAATAATACCTGACTTAATAACACATCGTCCATACATAATCTTAATAACTATTTGTACATAGGTATGTTTGTGACCCGTATGTTTATTCTTTGTGTTCATGTTATAAATGCGTTAATATACACAATTCTAGATATCAAGTAAGGTTAAGAATAGTAATTTGTATTTGGTTTTCACTGAGGAAATACATGTTTTGCTAATGATTATTCGATACATTTTTCGATACATAATTTTATTTCAAGTATAATAACATAAAAAAACGGCGCATCTTCAGGTAGAAAAGTTATACTTCTATGAAGGGATACAAGAAGCTTGGCTATGAGATTATACAAGGAGAGAGCAAATGTATAACCCAATTAATGTGTGACGAGTGGTGGGTCGGTTCCGATCATGGTTTGCACTGTAAAGACTCGGGTTCGAATCCAAATTCTACCGATGTCCTCACTAATCCTTCCTTTATATATCAAACTGCCTTCCTGAATGTTCTCTCAGTGTATTCCTTTGTCTGTGTGTTTTTGTAAGTGCTTAAGTAAGTGTGTGTGTGTGTGTGTGTGTGTGTGTGTGTGTGTGTGTGTGTGTGTGTGTGTGTGTGTGTGTGTGTGTGTGTGTGTGTGTGTGTGTGTGTGTGTGTGTTTCCGTGTGCTTGTTCGTATATGTGCACATATGCAAATGGGGATATACATTGAGCTTCTCTGAGTGCAGTGCCCTTCAGCTGGGCTTGACAGGTTGTGTTACCAAACAAGCCCACGAAATATGAACAGTCAGTACCAGGAGGCAATATTAGTACTGGACCAGATGTTGCTTGCTCACACTCACCAATGCCTAACGATTTCATTCAGATTAGGTAAATCCATGTACACAAGGAAGTCTCGAAATAAAG
>NC_134801.1:46590678-46635678 GCF_046742065.1 Oratosquilla oratoria
CACAAAAAATAACACAAATAACACCTTCAATAGAAATATCAATGCATACATATCGCGTTTTTTTTTTTTTTTCGACGGAGATGAGTTGACTAGGCCATGAAATGTGCCAACCAAGACTGCAAGGACTCCCATAGATACTGTATATAGATATCTTAGATACTCTTGTTTACCAATCGGGTGCCACGGAGATAAATAATATTATCTGACGACAATCATGATGTAAGACAAAAGTACCACCTCATAAGGAAGCATTTAAAACAATGACAAGAAGGTTTCCTGCACCTCTTCCATCCATCCATCCATCCGTCCGTCTGCCTCTTCATACACTCCGGCGCAACCGTATCGTATGTTCCTACTTCCACACCATAAAAACCCAACGAACGAGCCTTTGGCAATAAAAAAAGAAGAAAAAATTAGTAGAAGAGGCAGCAAGGAAGAAAGGAGAGAGAGAGGAGAGAGAGAGGAGAGAGGGGAGAGAGAGAGGAGAGAGAGAGGAGAGAGAGCGAGGAGGGAGGAGGGAGAAAGAGAAAGAGAAAGAGAGAGAGAGAGAGAGAGAGAGAGAGAGAGAGAGAGAGAGAGAGAGAGAGAGAGAGAGAGAGAGAGAGAGAGAGAGAGAGAGAGAGAGAGAGAGAGAGAGAGAGAGAGAGAAACAGAGTCTATAGCAACGAGTGCGACAAAAAGAGAGAGAGAGAGAGAGAGAGAGAGAGAGAGAGAGAGAGAGAGAGAGAGAGAGAGAGAGAGAGAGAGAGAGAGAGAGAGAGAGAGAGAGAGAGAGAGAGAGAGAGAGAGGATTTGAGATCACGAAAGGAACAGAGAGATTGAGAACAAGAGAGAGCAAAGGAAAGAAGAAAAGAATGTAACATAATGAGTATGAGAGCGGTGCAATATTGTAGGGTAACACAACAAAACGAGGGCACACATAAAAGGCAACTTAAAGAAACGTGTTTCAGTAAGCCATATGAGGGTGAAACTATTAAAAATATCAACAAAATAAAAATAAGTCTGTATATATATATTCAATCAAGAAAATAGATTAGTAAACAAATAAACAGATAAATAAATAAACAAATATACAAAAATAAATAAATTTATAAATAAAAGAAAATAACAAACGAATAGGTATATAGAAATACATATGTAAACAAATAAAACATAGAGGAATGAATATATAAACTACTATAAACTCATTAAAATGAATATAATACCTATTCAACACTTAATGTTATAAATCGGGACAGACCGGGATTCACGCTACGTGGACCTCGTTTCGAAGCTTGCGACGGCCGGGTTGATTATTTGAATTACATCGCTGCTACGAGTGATTCTTTCCATAATTCCATAATCATAAATATGCATTTGTTTTCTGATTAAATCAGCCAGAACTAGGGTCTCGATTGGTCCAGTTCGTAAAGAATAGACATAAGCAGTCCTTAACTTATTCAATATGGTGGTAAAATTAATTCATTTTATTGAGCTTAACAACAGCTAATATTGCACGCTCAGGTACAAACTTTCTGTGACGGGGGGAGGGGATGTAGCCGTTCGAGAACCTCTTAACCAAGAAAGGCATCTAATTCCATACCGGATAGAAGCTCTTCTGAGATGAACAAAATCGTCTGTCATTACTTACCATCCCATTCCCACACATCGTCATCGTTATTATTATAATATATATATATATATATATATATATATATATATATATATATATGTATATGTATATATATATATATATGTATATTACATATAAATATATATATGTGTATGTATATATATCTATATATATATAATGTATATATATATATATATTTTTTTTTTTTTTTTTTTTTTTTTTTTTTTTTTTTTTTTTTTTTTTTTGCCGACATTGGGTCGCCTCCCCGACAGGCCAAGTCTTATCGCAAACAAACCCAGCAAGCCCGCATCGGGCCCCGGGACTCAAAGTCACTACTTACTCGCTGAGCTACAGCGTATGCCGTTTGCCAGAACAATATCTTCCAACGACGGAATATAATCTTTAAACTCACAAAGAACTAATGGAGCTCCCAAGCACTACTACAGCCCGAGAAGAAAGTAATGCGGCTTCATGCCATTGCCCTCGAAGCGGAAGTCACAACATCGTAAGGAAATGCATGAACATTAACTCGGGGATGCACAGTGTCTCCTCTCCTGAGCTTTTAATGACGGTTGATGTTGGTTACACGAATTCATCATCCCATTTACCTTGGTTTTGTTTGGAAGCTGTACGACTTCGACAGTGATAGCTGGGCTGCCGGCCTTCTTATGGGGAAGCTCGCAATAAATGAGAAAAAAAGAATGAAAGATGGATCTAAAGAAGTAAAGAAAGAGGAAGAATGCATATATTTATATATATACATACATACATATATATAAATATATATATATATAAATATATATATATAAATATATATATATATATATATATATATATATATATATATATATATATATATATATTTGTGTGTGTGTGTGTGTGTGTGTGTGTGTGTGTGTGTGTGTGTGTGTGTGTGTGTGTGTGTGTGTGTGTGTGTGTGTGTGTGTATTGGGATATACATACTACATATGATATACACTATACATTCATCCATTCAGTCTTAATTTTTATGAATAGGGAAATAATTCATAAACATTGCCGATGATCTCACCTTGATAAGTTTCTTTATCCTGAGTCATAGTTTTCTAGAATGCACACATCCCATCCCACTTTCGGGTACTAATGTCCTAACTAAACCTAGTAATGCTAAGAGTTTATCTCCTTTATTACAGTAGAGGTCTTGTTACGGCAAACTTCATATTAACCAGAGGTCTCCCCTTAGCCGAATGAAATATCACGAATCTTTGCTTAATACAGTGTACGTTGTGACACATGATACCAACAGGACGCTTTGTGCGAGCTAGATCGTACTTATCTCTCCGTTCAGTGAGGAACAATGACTTGCGATGATAAAATATCCCGAACGCAGATCTTTCGCTAAATGATAAGGTCTGTGTGGGGTATATTTCTTTATTCTATCAAAAGATACGTAACTTACTCGGGTAACTGCTGAGCAATTTTACTTAGGTTTGTGTCACTTCTTCAGTATTGATTAGGGTAAGATAACTGGAAATACAGCAGCTACATTATCAATATTCTTATATGCTCGGGCCACTGGTGGTCAACAGTAACCGATGGACATCGAACCTGAGCACTTCGGAGGTGACTTTATTCAATTTTCATTTATTCGTTTATCTATTTATTTATTTATCCATTTGTTTATTCATTTATTTATTCATCTACCTATTTATTTACTGCTTATTAATTTGTCTATTCATTTTGTATGCAACGATGCAAGGCTCAGCCTTAAACGTTAATGGTTGTAATAAAAAGAAAATAAGACATTTGCAGCAACTAGAGGGTAACTATCTTCAATACTTTAACGATAATAACCAGAATTGGGCTATCAGGGGTCAGAGCAAGTTACCATATCATTCTGGATTCTTTTACCTAGATAAACCACTAGTCGTTTAGACTAGAGCAAATTCTAGAACCAAGCGTCTTAGATGAACAAAATATAGTTCTAATTTGAAGAAAATATCTAGAATATTTACCCAAGGGATTGTAGTTAACACATTAGAGAGTGACAATTGATTTTATCCTACCAATGAAGAACACCCAATGAATCTAACATAACTTTCTTTGAAACTTATTTTAATTTAAAAATAGTATTGTCAAAAATAGTCTCTCTCTCAACAACTGATTCCGATCAGTTAAAGGAAATATCCTTACCAAAACTACATTAAACAATTTGGTGTTAAAATGAAGTCTGTCACTGGCGTCACTGTAGCAAAGTTGGATCAGATTTACCTGAATTAAGTTAGCCTGACGGTATTCATAATAGCACAATCAGAGCCACATGTTCCGAAGACGTTGAGATGGACTCACCATAGCTACCGAAGAGGTCACATGCAGCCCAATAAGACAGTCTGAATAAGTACCATTCGAAAATATCCATAATTGCAATCAGAGGCGCTATCGTTAGTATGTATATACCAATGGTCCTTTCCTCCTTGTATGGGGGTTGGCCGAGTCAAAACATGAGAGACACGAGAAAGAGATAGTATGAGCTGCAAATCAATAACGGTTAAAGCAATTCTTATCATTGTTTATTTCTTGAAACAAAACATAGATGAATTATGACACTGTAAAACTACCAGTTCAGTAACAGGTGTGCAATACATAAGAACATAAGAACATAAGAATGAAGGAGACTGTAGGAGACCGTAAGGCCTACACTAGGCAGTTCCATGTCTATTACCGCCTGTCATCCCCATCCATAAAGTTGTCTGATTCTTCAACGAATAGATTTTGCTTTAGCTAAATGAAATAGCTCGACGCTTGATAAACAAAATTCTAAAGCAAAGTATCCTTGAACTGAGGGTAAAAAAAAAAAAAAAAAAAAAAAAAAAAAAAGACAATAATGGACCTCGTACCTAACCCTTTTCATAACACTTGGGCCCCTTGGCTACATAACATCTGAATACGGCTGAGATAGTTTCATCCCTCTAGATGATCTTTGGGATCTTTGGCTGAATAGAATCGCCTAACGACAGCCATAACATATCGTTGGTACCAGTAACCGAGGTAAAAATAAACAGTGACAAGTATGACAAACAATAACATCTATCAGCAACATAAAACTGAAGATCTTATGTATAACTGATTTAAATTATATGTACAAATAAAATTTAAATGGAACACTACAGCATAGATATACTGTACAGTCTATGATATTGAAACTTAGAATACTGACAGCATGTCAGCATAATCAGCAACAACTTAGCAGAGGGCCAACAAAACAATAAAATCAATAGATGCAATAAAGCTGTAAGACACCAAGGAATTCGACTACCAAAAACCACTAAAAGAGTAACAACTTTTTAAACAAAGTAATACACAAAAGGACAGCATTTAAAACAACGAAATTATAAGAAAAGCAACAGAAACGTGATAATAACAAAATACGTAAATAGACAAACAAGAAAGAGACAAAACAAATCAATAAAGGCAAAAAAAAAAAAAAAAAGGTGTAATGGAAGAAGTGTGGGTTCATAACCAAACAAGATCAGTAGAAGGAACACAGAAAGAACAGAGGCAACGAGACAATAAGTAACGGAAACAACGACAAAACAATAATGGCAGAAGCAGCCAACAGCGCGCCATAACACATGCAAGACGAATGCAGTTTGCAACCGTCAAACTTTACTTTATCTCATAATTCCTCAATAAAACTTTACGACATACACAGCCTCAAGCCTCAGACAACCAAACACCACAACCAACATGCCCACCTCCTCCCTCTTCCTCCTCCCCTCCTCTTCCTCCTCCCCTTCCTCCTCGTTCTCCTCTCTGCCAACTCTGAATATGCAAAAAAAGTCCGCCTTGCTAGTTCTAAACTCGTTCCATGCTACTTTGGCGAATCATATTTTCTTCAGCTTTGTCTTCATTATCTCCCATTCCTCTTTTAGTTTATTCTTTCTGTTTTTCTTTATATATATTTCTTTGTTTTTCTTTCTCTTTCCTGCTCACTTTATTTCATCTTTAATTTTTCGTTTCTTCTTTTTCTATTTCTTCTTTCTTTCGTTCTCTTTTCTCTCTTTCTTCCTTCTCTAATTTCTTGACTGACTGCATTTAACAAAATATTTTTGTTGTCTGAAAAAAAGAGCGGAGAAAAGAACACACGCAAAATATATCTAACTGTGTATTTATCCTCTAGACCAGAATGTCGAAACGTCGGTAATAAAACTCAAAAGCTCTTCTCGTGTTTCCGTTTCTTCTCTGTCCTCAAATTAGTCACGATGAATAATCAGCAATAGTATAGGTAAAATATATTTAATTTTGTAGATATAGTATCTAAATTCTAGTAAGGGTGACACATGTCATTACAAATATAACATTTCAAGAAGACTATCAAGTAAAACTCAACAACTTCTATATCCAAGTAATCGATAATTATAAAAGGATTTCGATATGAATAGGATAATATCAAACAGCGGTATCTTAACTGGAAACAATTCAGCCATTTGATAGACAAAATCAGATTCTTCCTAAAATGAAAAACCGATACATAAAAATGAGTCTAACAAGCTAAAGCCAATCATCTGAACACCCAGTTCACATGACATAAGGACACTGTCATAATCAGCATTCAGATTTCGAACATAAAACTCAATCTGGTACAATTGATGATGTCCATCAACTTGAACGGGTTAAATGATTGGGCCTTGAAAATTGTGGTCCTGGAGGAGACCAATCTTCAAAACTTGTCAACATGCTCACCCCTATATGGACATACAACCCCGAAGGGTGTACACGACGTCTCCAGTCCGGGCCCAAAGATCTTTATCAACTTCAACGACTGGATTTAACAGGAGGGATGACAAATCGGGAGACTGCTCTCTTCCTTATACTTCTATAATCAAGACAGCCACAGAAATTCTCGAACACAAATATAAGACAGTTTCTGCCAAGGTAGGTTTGTGAGAACACCAGAGCTGGGCGCGTTCCTCTGTACGTTCCTAGATGCGTTCCACTTTAGTTTGGTCCCGGTTAGTGCTCCCAAACTATTAAAGCTTAAGAGACGGGTTCATATCGAAATAAAAATCCGGTATGCCACATACTACCGAATAAATTCGTAAGCCACATCTAAAAGGTAGCCTACATGACTATACCGGCACCTACATTGCTTTAATAGTTTGGGAGCGCTAACCGCGGCCAAACTAAAGTGGAACGCACAGAGGGACGCACCGAAGAACGCGCCCAGCTCTGGAGAAAGCCTAGGGAGCGTTGCCAGCTATTGTGGGGTTGTGGGTTCCAGGTCAATAAAATTCAAGGCAATAATGATTTCCATCAACAACGCATAATTAAACAAATTTCTGTTATTGATTACTCATTTAAAATCATGACATACCATTGAAACTTTCGGAACGTATATTTTTTCCAAACTGAAAGAAATCGCAATATTCTTAAATGGTTCATAAATGACCAAGAAGTCCAAAAGAAGTTGAGACTACTATATCTCTTGGAACCACGTGGCAATGGTTGCAACACGGCAATCACAAGACAATGACATAACCATCTAACTTCTAGTACCAAAAGTGCAATATACATGAAATATGCAAATCGCTGAAACCAGCAAATGGCACTGTAGCAAATGCTTCAAACAATATTCATTTTCTTAGGAATGGCCGCATATCATACAATGTGGTATATATCTAATGGACATGTTATTCGCCAGGGTTCTGAAAGAATTCCAAATGAATAATGTAGTAAAAAGTTTCTCAAAGTACTCTCGTTGCCAGAGATTGTTGGTCAAGATTATTTACGAGATTACTAGGCTCCTGTTGTGCATTGCACAAGAAAAGAGGGAGTATGATTATAATCATCACAAATTTTGCGTGGTTCGTCTTCACAGATAAAAAAAATTATAATAATTTTCATAAATATAAGTGCATTAGGAGCCTGTTATAGTGTAGTGCAACTCTTCACAAACAAATAAAAAAAATTATCATTGATTTCATAAATATGATAAGTGCAGTAGAAGCCTGTTATAGCGTAGTACAACTAGAAAGTATAATATGAAACTGAAACATATATAAAATTAATTTCAAAGCCCAATAAAGGCCATTTAACTCTTTCCTTCTTCCACTTCTTCACTTTCATCCTTCTCTTTGTATATATTCCCTTCCCTCTCTCAACTTTACCTTCTTGTCTACTCCACTTTCATCCACTACTATTCCATTTCTGACTAGCTATAATTCTTTCGTTTTTCGCTCACAACTCTTTTTCCTTCTTAGTCCTCTGTTGATTTTCAATCATTCTCTCCTCTATTTCACTTTTCTAAAACCTCCCCTACTCCATCAAATGCTCTCCCTATCCTTCTTTATTTTTTTCTCTTTCCCGATTCTTGAAGTCTCTCTTTTTCCATTTCCTTTCTTTTTAATTCACTTCCCTTTCATTTCTTTAAATCTTTTATTATCGTGAGGTTCGGGAATGACATTTCAGCGAAGGATGAAGGATTCTTGGCCCTTCCTGAGTGCAGGTGATGTCAACAATATGTGTCGATATTTGGAGAAGAATTTATGTATCACCCATATCTTCCAAAAAGGAAAGGTTGTAAGGAAAGTACACGAAGAGGAATTGTCTAGTGCTACGGGTCTTGTGCTTTATATATGTTTCATATGGGAATAAGAAAATTGAGAGTAATAGAGACTATCTATAACATATATACATACATGCATACATACATACATACATACATACATACATACATACATACATACATACAACATACAACATACATATATACATACAACATACATACGTACGTGCATACGTACATACATACTCGTACATACACACATGAATGCATGCATACATGGATGCATACGTACATACATACATACATGCATACATACATACATACATACATGCATGCTTACATACATACATGCGTATATACATACATACATAAATACATATATATATATATATATATATATATATATATATATATGTATATACATATATACGGGATTGGAACTCTCATCGGAGGGATACCTCTCAATCACAAGTCCAGCACGTAGTCTAAGTCATTGGTGAATCGGGGCTCAGCATAAAGGTAACGGCATTAGTCAAAACGCCTTTTGGCATAAGCTCTCCACTTTTTTTTTTTTTTTTTTTTACTGCATGAAATGCTACTCGATCCGATTCCTCTATGATTCAATTCCTCAGATTTATAGCTTCATCTCATATGAATTTATTCACTGTTTGTCTTTACGGAAGCAATTCTTTTGCGGAAGACCTTTATCTGTAACTCCTTCGCTATCGGGGGAGCTCTACGAAGATGAATAAAATGGACCTATTGGTTGCCATAAAAAAAAAAAAAAAAAAAAAAAGCTGCCTTGAAGAGGAACTTTTTTTTTTCATTTTTAGTTGAGTCTAACGTTTACATGAAGGTCATATATACTTGAAGATTTTCCACATTCCAGCCACTTTTTTTTTCTTCTTTTTTAATCTTTAGGTTTCCTTCAAAGGGATCTACAGAAACTAAAATGCTGGCGATAGCTTACAGTCAGATCCTTATACTATAGATTTATGAACACGATCAGGGGACCGACTGCCAGTACATAGGGTTGCACCCAGACGTTTCCGCTTTTTGGACACCAGTGGATCCACCAAAGCATTTCTTCTGGCACTTAATCTCTGTAAACTTAACAGTAAACCAATCGAGTAAAGAATATGGGCAACAAGAAGATGCTAACAAAACGAGTATACATGTTCTCGTGGAGCACTGGTTTCGATTTCATTTCACATAACATGAGCCCAAGTCTGACTCTGATTAATAACGCTGAATGATACTTCCCTTGATATTCCGAGAACATTGGGATGAAAAAATCCCTCGCTGTTAGGCACCTGGCCTAAGCTTCGCATCTTTCCAATGGTACGTGATCACTCGTTTTGAGGATGGTTCCGAAGGTATCATCGTTAAATTATGAAAATAAAACGAAATATTAACAGAAATAAGAAAATCATTCATCCTTCGACGCGAAGTTAAATAACCTTTAACTTCAAAGTAGGTATACGGGGATATCTAGCTAAAAAATATATATTATATACAGTATATCAACTAGTGAATGAACCACTCAATTGACAGATAGAAAATAGATATATAGACAGACAGATACATAGATAGATATATGAACAGATAAATAAATAAATAGATGAATAAATAAATAAGAAATATACAGTTCAACGAACACAAATAGTAAATAAGTAATGAATCACTCAATGGACATAGAAATATATATGTAAATGGAGAGATATATAGATAGATAGGAAAATTGAGATATAAATATATAGATAGATAAATTGATAAGTAAATGAAAGAATAAACAAGTGAATAAATGAATTAATGAATAGTTTTATGAACATTGAACGAGTAGGTAGATAAGCGTAAATAATATACACGTAAGTAGATAAGATATTAAGTAAAAAAGTAAAAAAGAAAATAGATAAGCAGAAAGGGCGATTCCGTAGATGATGGAAGATTGAGAGTAACTGCAAGACTGACTGAAAACCTGCATGGGTCCTTGCGATAGGTTTAGCCGTGGTTGGTGAGATAATCAGGCTGTATCATCCCCGGAGAGGATAGACCGGTCCTGCAGTGGGGCATTATGGGTTCCCTTGGGCTTGAAAGGAATAGCCGTGCTGCACTTAGGAAAAGGAAAATTGGAATACAGGACGAAAGGGATAAAGAATTCATCGATTAATGACAAAACTGTCAACCCTACTTAGTTTTGTTATTACTAACCCCTGATACTTTGTATCACCATGATCAAAAGTTAGTTGATAACCCTTCTTGGTCTCCATCAGTCTCTTAAGAAATATAAAGTTACTACAAATTTCATTATAACTAACGTCAGCCCGTTCCATTTAACGAAAGATCCAAAACAACCTAAGACACTTGACAGAGCCGAAGAGGTTAAGGAATACACAACATTCCTTCCTCTACATGTAGTCCATTCCCACCCCTCTTTCTCTCCTTCCCCTTCTCCTATTCCTCCTCCGCCCCCTTCTCTATCTCCCTCTCCCTCTCGCTCTTCTAAACGCCTCATCTCCTCTCCCTCCGCGCTCTCCCCCCCACCCTCCCCTCATAAATCCAAAAGAAAAAATCGTATCAAAACAAGACGAGTGCCCCATAAAATCAACAAACATCCCCCATAACACTCCGGAGCGATGGCAGAACGGGAGGGGGGGGGGATTATGGGGTGCCTGACGGGGGCGGGAGGGAGAGGAGGAAGAGGAGGAGGAGGTGGAGGAGGAGACGGGGACGAGGAGAAGAAGCAGGAGGAGGAGGCAGAGGAGGTGGTGGAGGCTGAGGAGACGTAGGAGGAGGAGGAGGAGGAGGAGGAGGAGGAGGAGGAGGAGGAGGAGGAAGAAAAGGAGCAGCAGGAAGAAGATGAGGAGGTGGAGAGTAAAGGTTCGAAGAAAAGTCGCAAGGAATCGTAAGAGATTAAAGATAAGGAAGGAGAAGAGAAGTGAGTAGATGATGAAAAGGAAGAGGAGGGTGGGAAAGAAAAAGGAAGAGGTGAAAGAGGAGGAGGATTGGAGGATTAGATTGAGAAGGAGGAGGACGAAGAAAAGAAGAAGAGGAGAAAGCAGAAGAAAAGGGGTAGATAGAAAAGAAGGAAGAGAAGGAGGAGAAAGAAGAAGAAGAAAAGGAGAAGAGAAGGAAAAGGAGAAGAGGAGTAGGAAGCAGGGAAGAAGGAGAAAGAAATGAAGGACGAGGAGGAAAATAAGATAAAAAGGAGAGGAAGGAAGAGGAGGAGGAAGAGGAGGAGGAAGAGGAGAAGGAACAAGAGGAAAAGGAGGAGTAGGAGAATAGGGAAGAGGAGATTGAGAATTGGTTGGTTATGTGCTGTGTTTTACAGACGATTCTATCCTTGAAGGACATCTCGCGACGCCATCGTACGTCGTCTAATATTTCATGTACTGGTCTAGTTAGTCGATGGTGTTTAGAGTTAGGCAGTCCTGCTTTTTATAGGAAGCCTTGGAGAAATTGTAGGGGCATTGATGTTTGACGTTAAGGATTTAGAGCAGTGTCATTGTTGTTTGAGTGGATAGATTACAGAAGAAGTGTTTGTTGCGGGGTGTTCTGTAAATCAGACATTATAGTACAGTAGTGTGTATAGTGTTGTGAGGGGAGAGGGGAGTGAGGTATGTGGTATAGCCTTTTAGATTCGTGTGTGTGTGTGTGTGTGTGTGTGTGTGTGTGTGTGTGTGTGTGTGTGTGTGTGTGTGTGTGTGTGTGTGTGTGTGTGTGTGTGTGTGTGTGTGTGCGTGCGTGCGTGTGTGTGTGTGTGTGTGTGTGCGTGCGTGCGCGTGCGTGCGCGTGCGTGCGTGCGTGCGTGTGTGTGTGTGTGTGTGTGTGCGTGCGTGCGCGTGCGTGCGTGTGTGTGTGTGTCTGTGTGTGTGTGTGTGTGTGTGTGTGTGTGTGTGTGTGTGTGTGTGTGTGTGTGTGTGTGTGTGTGTGTGTGTGTGTGTGTGTGTGTGTGTGTGTGTGTGTGTGCGTGCGTGCGTGTCGCGCGCGCGCGTGCCTAGTTCTGTTTCTTATTAACAAATGCATTTAGGCTCCATTGCATAAAGGGGTGCATTTTTGTTTGGTCTTGTATCATAAGAAGGTCGGTTTGGGCTGTGTACCCAGGGTGCTGGTGAAAGACGTTCATTGCTGCAGTGTGAAAGCATTTAGTGTGCATAGGATTTGTCCTTGTGAGTAAAAGTATAAGTGGTAAAGGGTGAGTCTTACCTTCTTGTATCTTCATTCATTCGATTTGGGTCTAGTGGAGGCATTGGGAAATCTAGAAGGCTTAGATAGGTTTAGGAGTTGGTGTGTATCATTGATATAAGTATGGGTTAGGTTTCAGCTTATACTCCAATTTTGAGGCGGAGAATAATCTGATGGGAATAGTGAAAGAGAGAAATTTACTTCTGATTTTTGGAGTGAAATGCTTTCTTGACGCTTTTGGGGTTAGGAAGTTTACTAGTGTCGTATAATTGATGTGACCTATTACATCATCTATAGCTTCTTCTGAGTAGCTGTTACTTTTCCTGGGGTAGACAAGTTACAAGTGGTGTAGTGAATAAGGGAAATAGTTGACTAAAAGTAGCTCGGGTTTGTATTAGAGGTTTTTGCACTACAGATAGGGGAAAGATGAGGAGTTGAGATGGGGATTTAGTGGAACAGGTAAGTAGGGTAAAGAGATTTGTGTAGGGAGTACTTGTAACATGTTAATGCTTTTTCGAGAGGTTTATGTACAAAATAATTGACTATGATGCGTTCCAAGATAGAAAACTCTGAACTGGAAGATGGAGGAGGAGGAGCAGGAAGAGGAGGAGCAGGAAGAGGAGGAGGAGGAGGAGAAGAAAAAGGAGAAGGAGGAGAAGAAGGAGGAGGAGGAGGAGGAGTAGGAGGAGGAGGAGGAGTAGGAGGAGGAGGAAGAGGTGGAGGAGGAGGAAGAGGAGGAGGAGGAGGAGAAGGAGAAAGAGGAGGAGGAGAAGAAGAAGCAGGAATAGGAGGAGGAAGTCGAGGAGGGGAAAGAGAAGGAAGAGGAGGAGGAAGAGGAGGAGGAAGAGGAGGAAAAGGAAGAGAAGGTGATAGGAAACAAGAAGTATGAATTGTGGTAACTATATAATGACGAAGTATGGCAGCTGCGAAGGTTGGCACTGCCTTGGCACTGCCCTGAGAGAAATGACGGGCAGAGCCGTGGCACTCCCTATGTCTTATTATTATAAACAATGTTGGCAAGAGCGTTGCCACGTAACGCTGACGATTGTCACTGTAGAAGTTGTTGTCAGGATAGTTACTGTAGTATGACGAAAGACCCCTACAGTGATGTTTTATCGTACCAGATAACGATAGCAGTATTGGTGATGCAGCTTATAGTCATGGTGGAAAATAATAGATGTGGAGACGGTAAAATGATAATTGCGATAATGATGTGGTGGTAGTAATGATAGTGCTGTTGGCTGTGGCAATGACAACAGTAGTGATGGCAGAAATGATGGTTGTGGAATTGTCAGTGGTGATAGTGAAACCAGTGATGATAGAGAAAAGTATGGAAGTGGGCGTAGCAAAAATCAACGCAGAGGTTGTGTTGATTGTGGTCGGGGGTGTTGTAGTGGTGGCTGCTGTAATGGTGGCTGTGGTGTTGGGTGATGTGGTGATGACTGTGGTGGTGACTGTGGTTGTTGTGTCTGTGGTGGTGGTTGTGTTTGTGGTGGTGGTTGTGTCTGTGGTGGTGGTTGTGTCTGTGGTGGTGGTTGTGGCTGTGGTGGTGGTTGTGGCTGTGGTGGTGGTTGTGGCTGTGGTAGTGGTTGTGGTTGTGGTTGTGGTTATGGTGGTTGAGGCTATGGTGGCTGTTGTGGCTGTGGTGATGGTTGTGGCTGTGTTGGTGGCTGTGGTGGTGCCTGTGGTGGCTGTTGTGGTTGTGGTGGTGGTTGTGGCTGTGGTGGCTGTGGTGGCTGTTGTGGCTGTGGTGGAAACGACGGTGCAACGGCTGCGAGAGTTAATGACCCTAGAAGAGCAAGCAGTGGAAGAAGCGATGGCGTTCGGTAGGGCTGGCTATCGTCAAACCTCTGCAAGAACACAAGCAATAGATAACCAAAGACTTTTAAAAAAAGAATAAATAAATAAAACATAAACTGGAATTCATGGCCACGAGTGAAAATAGTCAAGGGAAGTTCATTAATCCAGATAAGTTTTACCCCTTCACTATCAAAGGGGGGGCCACACGAATGAATAGAATTACAACTGCCACCTGGTATGGAAGGTGTTAGAGGTGTGGTGAAAACGAAGTTTAGTTCACTGGCACTAAGAGATAGAAAATTATCAATAAATAGATAAGTAAATAAATAAGAAATAAGTATACAGCATTAACTGATAAAGTATCAGGATTACAACACGCAGACACACACACAAATATATGTACTAATCTATGTTTACCTATCTAATATATATATATATATATATATATATATATATATATATACATGCATAATATATGTATATGTATGTATATATGTATCTATATAGTATTGAATAAATCACTAACTACGGTGCTGTCTTTTAAATATACATGTACAGTATATATACTGTATATATATATATATATATATATATATATATATATATATATATATATGTGTATATATTTGTGTATATATGTATGCATGCATATGCATATGTACGAGTGTATGTCCATATATGTATTTTTTCATACATATACATATATATATATGTATACATATATGTATAAAAATAGTTGTCTAAAAAACCTGACTAGAACATGCGTTTCTTACACAAATCTGCAATTCCTAAGTTTTTTAAAAGAAAACTCGAAAGACAAATTCTAAGAAGCCACGATATGAATTGGACAGCATCAGAATCGGGTTACGACACAGAGAATACATAAAAATGTATATATTTCCAGCTTGTAGACGATCCGAAATTGTATACGGAATGTTGAAACGAAGCAAATTCGCTGAGGAACAACACGGGAAAGCGTTATGGAGTGTAAACATTATACGGAGCTTTGTGTGGAAGGGAGCGAGGGAGGTGGGGGGAGGAAGGGAGGAAGGGAGGAAGGAAGGGAGGGAGGGAGGGAGAAAAGGAGGGAGGGAGGGGGGATAGAACACACAGAATATTATTATAGAAGAAAAGAGGAGAGAGAAGGAATTGGAGTAATAAAGGAAGAGGAAGAAGTCGATAGATAACAGGAAGAGAAAGAGGTGGAGACTTTAGAGGTGAGGTATCAGGGAAGCAGATATAGAAGCAAAAACAGGTAGAGGATGACAAGGTACAAATAGGGGAAGGAGGAAAAAGAGGAGGAGGAAAGTGGAAGGAGTAGTAGGTAGAGAAGTGGGAGGAGGAGTTGTAGGAGGAGGAGCAAGAGGAGGAGGAGGAGGAGGAGGATAAGAAGAGGGTGGAGGAGGAAGAGAAGGTAAAGGAGAGGGTGAGGGACAGGAAGAAAGCGGTGGAGGAGGAAGAGGAAGAGAGGATGTAGGAGGAAAAGGAGGGCGTGGGGAAGGACCTGTATTGGGAGGAAGATCCTGAGCAACGAATATGATAGCGAAGTAAAAAAAAAAAAAAAAAAAAGGAAATGCGAAGGAGATAAAGGCTAAGAAGAAAGAAAGAGGAGAACAAAATAAAGAGAGAGCACAGGGGAAGGAAAGAAAAGAAGAGAGAAGAGGAGGAGTAGATAAAGAAAGGAAGCATGAAATGGGAGGAACGACGTGCGGGGAAAAGATGGAAGTGTGTTAGGAAAAGGAAAAAAAAAAGTGATAGTGAGAGAGGGGGGGAAAGAGAAAAGAAATGTGAAATATGGCGCACGGAGATGAGGCCAACAGTCTTTGACCAGTTCAATATGGTGACGTACTTTGGAAAAATCTATGGCTTGCCCAAAGGAAGACGATTTTATTCAGCTGTGGATGATCTCGAAAAAAAATGGTTGTCACAAGAGATCAAGAAATCTAGCAGTCAAAATTTATTCTTCATCTGAATAAGATCATTAGTTAGAACCAAAGTTTCTGAAGTTCGTCACCGTGTTTAAAGGTAAACAAAATAGAATAAAGGATTGGAGAGAAAATATAACACAGAATAAACGAGTAAATGGAATAGAAGGGAATGATTAAGTAAGAGTGAATACAGTAAGGAGCGTGAGAAAGCGTAAAATGATGGAGAAGATGAGGAGGAAGAGAAAGAGGAACAAAAAAAGAGGAGGAAAGAGAGGAAGAGGAAGAGGGGGAGGAGGAGGAGGAGGAGGGGGTAGGAGGAGGAGGAGGGGTAGGAGGAGGAGGAGGAGGAGGAGGACGAGAAGGAGGGTAGGTGGTCCACGCAAAGGGCTGTCTCGGAATTTATGTAGGAGAAACACCAAGAAACGTCTTGGAAAAGCAACTGCAATCAATACCAGTGTTTTACGGTCTTTACTATACTATCATTGTAGAGACTATAGTGATAATCGCAGTCGTTTAAATAGTAAAGACCTGTAATGATAGAAAATAATAAGATTGATAATAATGGATTTTCCTCATTGTAAAATAAAAACAAGAACAACAAAAAACGATAAAAACAACATCGACAATATCAACAATCGTAGTGACAATCAAAAACAACATAAGCAATACTGACAACGAGGCATCAGTATCAACATTGAAAAACTTAGTCCAGGAATAATCAAAGTTATTAATCAATATAGTGGATGGCCGAAAGGGTTAGGGCGTCGGTAATTGCGGCGGAGGTTGAGGTGATGGTGGTTCGAACTCTGCTACTGGCGAGTTGAACTAGGATTCATTAAATTCCATGGTATAAAATTCTCTGTAAGAAGCACAATCCGAGTTTTCTGATAGGGGGAGTTGTCTTGACGTTATACCGAATCATCCATCAATTAATAACTAATTATTATCGAAACTAAAACATTCATTCTTGAATGTGCAGTAACATTCAGTACAGTACAATAGTAAACATATATAACAAAGTGAGTGAACATCCAAAAAAATAAATCACAATTTGTGTTCCTGTCCTGTATGGAAGCTCATACGAAGAACTTGACGATAAGAAAATATTGCTAAATTATAAAAGCGTCAAATAAGCAAATGGCAAACAAAAAAGTTTATTTATGCGTGTAGCAGAAGGTATATGCATCCTTTCATCATACAAAATGAAATAAAAAAGACAGTGAAAAAAACATCAGAATTTAGAATAGATAGAAAAATAAGGATTGAGAAACACGAAACAAGGTTGCTGCATTGCTTGAAGAGGAGGAGGAGGAGGAGGAGGAGGAGGAGGAGGAGGAGGAGGAGGAGGAGGAGGAGTGGATCTGCATACAAGAAACGATATTCATCATCGATTATCTAACTTGACTTGGCCTCACTGGTGCATTTCTATTATACCCGAGGGGAGCAAAATCCAGGCAATAAAATGAAATTGGTAAATAAATAAATGAATAAATAAATAAATAAATAAATAAATAGATAGATAAATAGACAAATAAATAGATAAATGAATAAATAAATAAATCAGATAAATTAATGAATAGAAAGATTATTAAATGAATGCATAAAGAAATATATAAATTAATAAAGAATATACACAGATCAATAAATGAATAAATAAAAATAAATAAAAATAAAGATAAATAAATAATTGTACATCGTTTATCAGTGTTTCAGCGAATCACATGTTACGTAAATTCACATTTCCTTATTGACGTTAAGGAAAGAGAGGACTCTCCTTTCCCATACAGATAGTTAACTTGTTTACAAACTTTAAGAATCATCTGGGGGTCCACACCAGACAAAAAGGGGCTTTTGTAGCATTAAAGTTGTTATCCGTTGTCAAACCAACTTTTCTACTGATAAGACCACGATCTCCCTTCGTTGCGTCAGATTATGACATTTCTTGAAAGTCTGTTGCACCTCTGGGGCCCCTTTCGTCTCTTCTTCATGACAAACATCAAGGGATTACTGTGGTCTTAAGGTTGCAAGTAAAGATAGAAATAGATGAAAGAACAACTGATTATATCCTTCAAGGAGATTATGCTCTCGGATGGGATATATATATATATTCTTTATTTATGTTTTTTTATAACTTTATTATCATAATTATTTTATCTTATTTATTTTACGTTACTTATTCTACCTATATATGTTTATCTATCTATATATATACGAGTATATATATATATATATATATATACATATATATATATATATATATATATATATATATATATACATATATATATATACATATATATATATATATATATATATATATATGGGGGGGGGTGCGTGTGTGTATTGTGGGGGTGGGGGTGCGTGCATGTGTGTGTTGTGGGTGTGTGGGTGTGTAGGTGCGTGCATGTGTGTGTTGTGGGTGTGTGGGTGTGTAGGTGCGTGCATGTGTGTGTTGTGGATGTGTGGGTGTGTAGGTGCGTGCATGTGTGTTTGTGTGTGTGTGTGTGTGTGTGTGTGTGTGTGTGTGTGTGTGTGTGTGTGTGTGTGTGTGTGTGTGTGTGTGTGTGTGTGTGTGTGTGTACGTGTGTGTTTTGTCTTTTGAGTATGATAAAAGTCCAGTACAGGAAAAAGAGACTAAAGTGAATTAAAACAGTGCGAACGTAAGAAAATGATGCATCGCACAGACATGGTATGGCAAGTAGGTTCCACAGGGTAAGCTCCCTAACTAATAAATTACATTGCATACATTTGTTTAATTAACTTTTCTAGTTCAAACGCATCATTACCACACACCACCCTTCCCCCTCCCCTTTTTTTTATCTTTTTGGCCAACGTAGAGGCGCAGATATTACTATTGTGTCGTAATCTGATAAAATAAACAAATAAAAATCTGTACTACTACTATGGATATATATATATTTATATATATATATATATATATATATATATATACATATATACAGTATATACATATATATATATACATATATATATACATATATACATATATATACATATATATATATACATATATATATATATATATATACATATATATATACATATATATATATATATATATATATATATATACATATATAAATAATATATAAATATATATATATATATATATTATATATATATATATATATGTATATATATATATATATATATATATATATATATATATATATATATATATATATATATATATATATATATATATATATATATATGTACAACACTGAATGGGTCCCAGTGAACAGAATTATTTTTATCAACGACAAATCACCGCAAAATGACACACATCTTATCGGATAGCTCGCTATAATAAAGAGTCGATGAAATTGGAATAGAGACCAAGATGCCCTAGTACCGTTGGGGAACTTCCAGGTCGAGAATGGGGTGGTTCCTTTTGTACGGCCTAGGTGGCTCGATGCTATCGCCTTTGTTTCAGAATAAGCAGTCGCTACGGCAAAGGTTCGAGTCCTTGCGGTGGAGTTTACTTCCATATATATATATAATATATATGTATATACATATATATGTATATATATATACGTATATATATACATATATTTATATATATATATATACATATATATGTATATATATATATGTTTGTATATATATGCATATATATAAATATATATATATATATATAACATATTGAAAACCTACCGTGACAATAATGTTAAGATAGCATTTATTGTAAAAGCAGATTGAGTAAAAGTGAAAGAAAACAGCGAAGGGAGACGAAAAGGAAGAGGAGGGAGGAGGAGGAAGAGGAGGGAGTGGGATAAAGGGGTAGGAAAGGGGAGGGAGGTGAGAAAGGGGGATTAAAGGAGGTATGAAAAAGGGGGGAAGTGAGGGGGAGGAAATAATAATTGACTGAGGAAAGTAAATATAGATGGGTGGATTGGGGCAGATGGAGGGAGAGGTTAAGCTAAGGTAAAGGGGAAGAGAGAAGTAACAAGTAGGAAGAGGGAAGGGTAGCAAAGTTGCGAAAGGAGAGTGAGGGAGGGTGAATGTGTTTATGAATGAGAGTTAAAAGTAGGCAAAGGGAGAAGGAAGGTAGTAGTGAAAGGAGCAATACAGGAAGGGAAAATGACGTAATGTGAGTGAGTGAATGAGTGTGCTAAGAGATAAAATCAAGGGTGAAAGAAAGAACGAAGGGAAGAGAGCAGCATCGATAGAGAGTAAGGGAGAGAATGACTGCGATTTGAGGAAAAGTGAGTGCAAAAGTAAATGAGAGGTAAAAGTGGGGAAGAGAAAAAGGAGGGGATAGTAAACTGGGAGAAAGGGAGGGAAGGAGTGATAGTGAAGGACGGGAGGGAGGGAAGGAGGGGGAAGGTGCCGAGACAGAGTTGGAGGGGAAACCATCAAGGGTTCGAGGGAGAACTTTACGACCACACAAGAGGAGAGGACTCATGGGGAGGAGGAGGTTGTGTGTGTGTGTGTGTGTGTGTGTGTGTGTGTGTGTGTGTGTGTGTGTGTGTGTGTGTGTGTGTGTGTGTGTGTGTGTGTGTGTGTGTGTGTGTGTGTGTGTGTGTGTGTGTGTGTGTGTGTGTGTGTGTGTGTGTGTGTGTGTGTGTGTGTGTGTGTACGTGTGTGTGTGTGTGTAAGTGTGTGTGTGCATGTTAGGGGGCTGATGAACTGATGAACAAGGAAAGAGTCTGAGAACGATGTGTATGGGGGCGGTGTGGTAGAGAGGGCCAGTAGTTGAGTGTTTGTTTCTTTATAATTTATTTTCATTTGTTTGTTTACTTATTTCTCTATTTAAATGGATATCCTTATCTACGAGTTTATCACGTTTTTGTTAGTTTATTCGCCTATTAATTCAATAAGTTATGTGCTTATTTATATTTTTGTTTATATTCTTCTTTACTCACTTTGTTATCCATTTCATTATTTGCTTCTTTATTTTTAATCTATTTTGCGCATAGTTTAAGAGAATAGGCAGGCGAAGGGAACAGGAACATATAAAAAGTGTCTTAGTATATTAACTCCTTGATTACATCCACTCGTCTAGCAGATCTTATTTTTCCAGTATGATTCCCTAACAGGCGTGAAAAAATGATAAATAATAAATAAATAAATAAACTAAACAAACAAATAAACAAATGATTGAATAAGATAAACAAATGAATAAATGAATAAACGATTAAATAGATGAATAAGTATAAGAAAAAATAAGAATAACGAGTTCATTAGAGACTTGGTGATGTGCGGCTCAAGTTTCATGTAGAACTGTATTATTTTCATCTAAAAAAAATTATTGTGTCGATTTTGTTTTAATTCATGTCGAACGATTTCATTCAGTTGAGAGGTGAACTCGATCAACTGAGACACCATCTTGTCTTAGTCCAGCTTTTCAGCTAAACAAGGACTTCTGACACTGGCAAGAACAAAGGTTTCTATAGTGCGTCACTGTATTGAAGACATCTCGGCCGATTCCAAGATGTGTTTCGGGAAGTCAAGGACGCCGAGTTGCAAACGATGGTGAACTGTTGTGCTTCTTCTCTTCTCTATGGAGCGTCACTCAACGGGCATCCTATCTTCAACTGTATTTCATTGAATTATTGATCGATTAATTAATTAGTTAATTAATTAATTATTATATTCATTTATTCATTCATTCGTTTATCAATTTAATTTTTCATTTGTGTTTATTAACTTTTGCCTTATTGCCACTCTTTAAAGTATGTACATCATAAAAAGAAGAAAAATATGGAGAGGAAAAGCTGGATGATTTTAATTACAATATGAATAACTGGATATACACGATCTCGGCGCCGCAAATAAGAGCCGTTTGGCGTAAATGGACAAGAAAATTAAATACAATGTTCCCAAAATGCGTATCTATGGCAATCACTACAAAAAAAAAAAATACAGAGAAGTGATTTATGTTCAAAATGACGTGCATGCTGGACGACAATGATTTGTGTCATTTGAATCCAAGGAAGATATCATCTGATGACACTGCGGGAGTCAGAAAGCTCTGCATGATAATGAGGGAAGTTGGAGAGTAGTGTGTGATGACGTCTGAGAAGTTAGGTAACTTCCCGAGCTAAATGTAAGAGAACTTCAAGGACTTAGCGATGTGGGAAATGTTAAAGATGGTGAGAGTGTTGCGTGGATGGTGTCAAGGAAGTTAACGGCTGAGTTAAGAGACTTCTGAAGGTTTAGCATAGGCAGAATTGTGCGACGAATGAGGGCCTAGTGGCAATGGTAGTGGCAGTGGTAGTTGTAGTGGTAGTGATTATGGTGATGGTAGTTTAGGGTTGTGGTAGTGGTGGTAGTGTTGGTGGTCGTGGTAGTAGAGTGGGTGGTGATGAGGGTGGTAATTGTGGTGACAGTTGTAGTGGTAATAGTCATGGTAGTGGTAGTAGTAATGGTAATGATAGTGGTTATGGTGATGGTAGTTTAGGGTTGTGGTAGTGGTGGTAGCGTTGGTGGTTGTGGTAGTACAGGTGGTGGTAATGATGGTGGTGGTGGTAATTGTGGTGTTGGCGGTGGAGGGGTTTGTGCTGGTTCGGGGGTAAGGACAATATATATATATATATATATATATATATATATATATATATATATATATATATATATATATATATATATAATTGCTTTTTAGTTACGTCTTCCTCAGACGCCTTCTTCAGAAGATGAACCTGAGTGCTAAATCCTTATCTATATATGATTCTTTACCCATTTAAAAAACTTGTAGTGTGGATCAGCTTTTATTCTCAGTCGTTTTGATTATTCCTTCCTCGTAGTATCTTTATAAAGGAAGATCTACTCGAAACGTTCAAGAATGATTACTCGTGACCGAATAAGAGGCTGAATCTCGGGTCAAATTCTTTAGTGAATCTAGAAATCTTATTTTTAAACGTTTTGTTTACGCCTCTCTGAAGAAGGTAAAGAGTTTACGACAGGAGGCGCTGAGCCAAACACAGTGTCACCTTTGTTTCAAATGCTTGGACCATGTTTTGGGATTTCGTAAATCACCGAGGGGAAAGAATCGACCTCCAATACTGATACTCATTTCTGCACAGAGTTTGCTCCTCTAGTGAATAAAGTTGTCGGACATGAGGGCGGTGGGGAACCAACATTTTGAAGAGGATATTACCATGCAGAAGAGGGCAATACAACGCTACATACGTGCGTCTAAACCGGAGATAAATTAATGAAATTTGTGATCGAATCGTAATAGAAATTTGATCATAATTTTTGGTGATTTGGTGATGGGAACTTCATGTTTTATTTGTCCCGGCACCAAAGGCCTTCATTTAGTTCTTTGATAACCGTTTGCTATCGATAAGGTTAAGAAAGGCTCCGTATTGGGCTCATAGTCAAGAGGCTCTTTGGGCACCCAGTGCCATGGGGCAGGCGATGACAATGCACGATGAGACTCATTCTTTCTACGTAATTCCAGCAGCCTATTAACCATTCACACGAAAAATCAATCTTGTTGAACATGGCCAAAGAAGAGAAAGGCCGTCTTTTTGCAGAAACTACGAACAGGACCGCAGCGTCATCTCACATCCTCGTCTACATTATGACGTCGGGCAACCGACAAGCTTCTTGAATACGGGCCTTAAACTGACGAACGCGGTTGTGGCAAGAAGGGCTATGTGTAGTTTACAAAACAATACAGGAATCGACTTTATCGCTTGGAGGGACGTCACGGAGGGAAACTATCCAGGCATGTCGTCGTGGCGCCTCAGTTCGGAATGGGAACGACAACGCAAGAGCTGGAATAGGAATTGGGGAATATGGAACGCGTATTTGGGTTCATAGTATTGGGAATGGGAAGCATGGTGATGGATTTCGATTGCTGAGGAGAAGGTGATGCAGACGCAGAAGCAGCCATTTTGAAATATGTATTTAGGAAACAGGAAGACGGGCCGGAACTGGAAAAAATCGAATAATGCATGAAAAATGAGAAGTTTACCAGTATATATACATATATATATATATATATATATATATATATATATATATATATATATATATATAAATATATATATATATATATATATATATATATATATATATATATATATGTGTGTGTGTGGATGGGTGGTGAGATAAACACACACACACACACACACACACACACACACACACACACACACACACACACATATATATATAGATATATATATATATATATATATATATATATATGTATATATATATATATAATGTATATATATATATATATATATATATATATATATATATATATATATATATATATATATATGTGTGTGTGTGTGTGTGTGTGTGTGTGTGTAGTGACGGACTTTGGGGTGTACGAAAGAAGGAAGTTGAAGATAAATGTGGGTAAATGTAAGGTGATGAGATGTACAAGAGGAGAATATGGCAACAAATTAGAGATGAGTATTAAGGGAAAGAGACTGAAGGGAGTGGATAGCTTTAGATACTTGGGTGCGAATGTGGCGGAAAAGGGAGGAGTGGAGGTGGAGGTGGAGGTAGAATGTAGATTGAGAGAAACAAGTACATGCCTTGGGGGATTAAAAAGTGTAATGAGCAATAGACATTTGGGGATTGATGCTAAGAGGAGACTGTATGGATGAGCGATTGTGCCGACAGCACTGCACGGGCAGAAACATGAAACATAAGAGAGGAAGAGTTTAACTGTGTTTGAGATGAAATGCCTGAGAAGTATGGTAGGAGTTACTGGGCCGGATAGAATGAGAAACGAGGAGGTGAGGAGGAGAGCGGGTGGTGGAAAGGGAGTTAGGAGGTAGGGTTGACGAAAGAGTATTAGGATGGTTTGGACACAGGGAAACAATGAATGATGAAAGATTAGTAAAAGAGGTGTGGAAGGCAGAAGTGGAAGGAGTGAACATGAAGGGGCGAACAAGGATAAGGTGGATGGATGTGGTAAAAGGGGCACTGGGGAAGAGGGGAATGTCTGTAGATGAAGGAAGAGAGAAGACAGAAGATAGGGGTGAGTAGAGAATGGTTGTGTATGGATGATCCTGTGATGCATGGAAGGCAGTGGGTAGGGGATGGAGGGTGAGGGAGTATGTGTGAATGATATTTTGGACGCATCTCGAAGGGATTTCTCCCCGTCTTCTCTTTTCCTGCATGAGGGGAGAGAGAGGGAGGGGGAGTTCCCGATTAGGTGAAGCGGCCTTAATCTGGATGTGCTGTGTCTTGCAACACTACTTCTGACCCTAGGCTGCTGTAAGGGAGTAAAAAGCCGTTGGCACATGTATGTATATATGTATACATATATACATACATATATATATATGTATATATAATCATATATATATATATATATCATATATATATATAGATATATATATATATACATATATATTATATATGTATATATATATATATATATATATATATTATATATGTATATATATATAATATACATATATATATATATATATATATATATATATATATATATATGTATATATATTTACTGGCTACCTTCCGTGTAAGCGTGTAAGGGGGAAAAAAGCCTTCGGTTTATATATGTATATGTATGTATATATATATATATATATATATATATATATATATATATATATATATATATATATATAATATATATATATGTATGTATATGCAAATGAATAAATAGATAGAATTATTTCCGTACCTTACAATTCTTATGAGGTCAGGATCCTATGCAAGATATAGGCAAGTACAAACAGTCCCCTTCGGGGGGTACAGCTTCAACTACACTTTTGATAGCCAAAAGGAATTTCCTAATTCCTTAATTCCACATATCGCTAGACAGTATTATCCAAATTTATTTCATTTTGATGTCTCAGAACGGTTTTTATTAAGTTGAGATGATACTCGGACTGAATAAAGTTTACGTTACCTTATTGAAGCGGGTTAGTAGAACAGGATTAGTTTTGTTTAACGTGCAGTGGACTTTCTGAATGTCACGTGTATAAGTATGTCCATCCGAGATCGTAGCCAAGGACGGGGGGTCATCTTGGCAGACGAGGAATCTTTAGGAAGAGTTTTATATGTCGATTTATTATTATTTACTATTTACCTGTTTATTATTTAACTATACTTATGCATTTATGTATTCTATTTATCTATATCATTAGAGTTTTTATTTGGTCATTTGTTTATTAATTTGTTTATTTATTTATCATTATCATGATTTTTTCGCATCCTACCTAGATATGGGCCAAAAGGTCTCCTGTCGGCATGCTCCGCCTTTGTAATCCTTTGTTGAGGAAAGGTAACAGGTAGAAATTTTTAGATTTAAGAAGGAAATAGGCAAGAATTGGTTTACTAATAGGGTGGTCGACGAATGGAATAAACTTAGTAACCATGTAGTAAGCGCTGAAACTATCAGTTGTTTTAAGAAACGATTAGACAACTTTATGGATAGGAATGACAGGTGATGATGGATACGGAGCTGCCTAGTGTAGGCCTTATGGTCTCCTGCAGTCTCCTTCATTCTTATATTCTTATGTTCTAAAAAGAAGAAAAGAAAAGAGAAGAGGAGGGAAGAGAGGAGAAGATAGAAGAAAAGAGAAGAGAAGAGAGAATAGATGAGAAGAAAGGAGAGGAGAAGAGAGAATGAGAATTCAGAATGGAAGAGAGCAGACGAGAAGAGAAGAGAAGAGAGGAGAGGGGAGGAGAAGAGAGGAGAAGAGGCAAGAAGAGAGGAGATGGGGGTGATGAGAGTGGAAGAGAATACAAGACAAAACAAAGCAAGAGAAGGCAGAGAAAGAAAAGACAAGACATAAGAAGAGAAAAGGAATAGGAGGAAAAGAGAAAAGATGAGAAAGGAAGAGAAGGGAAAGAAGAAAGAGGAGTAAAAGAGAGCAAAAAACTGTCACGATCAGAAAGGAACGATGAAGACATGTGGGTGGAGGGGAGCTTTTGGAGAGGAGCTGGAGATGGGTCATAGAGAGGGAAGAGGAGAGGAAGAGAGGAGGAGAGGAGGAGAGGAGGAGAGGAGGAGAGGAGGAGAGGAGGAGAGGAGGAGAGGAGGAGAAGAGGAGAGGAGGAGAGGAGAAGAGGAGGAGAGGAGGAGAGGAGGAGAGGAGGAGAGAAGACGAGGAGAGGAGGGGAGGAAAGGATGCGTGATGAGGGCGGGCGAAGAACTGGAAATGAGTTGGCATGATGAAGTCAGCGATATAGATAAGTATTCCATGAGATCTGAAATAAACACATACACACACACACACACTCATGCACACACACACACACACACACACACACACACACACACACACACACACACACACACACACACACACACACACACACACACACACACACACACACACACACACACACACACATACACACGCCCGAGCACACATGAACACATACTATGAGAATAATTCTCTGGATCACGAATCCAGCACGTTATTCAAATACACGGAGAATCAAACACACAGTATATGTAAATGTATGGTGATAAAAGTATTAGACTATTATCATTATCGTGAACATAATGTCTGGGGTATTGGCTGCTTGTTATTGTGGCACTGCTTCTGACCCAGGGCAGTGGACAAGGTGCAGGGATGACCCGTCATCCAGGAGGTGCTAAGATAAGAGGGAGGGTGGAGGGGTGTGGAGTGTATTCAGGGATGGAATGGGTGGGAATGATTTTATGCCTTTTCCTTTTTGGCTACCTCCCTTGTAAGGGGGAAGAAGCCTTGGTATATGTATGTATGTATGTATGTGAACATACTAAACCAATTCAGGCAGCGGTAAGAAATACTATGATGCAAAAAATACAAGACAATCTGCGCACGATAAGAACAACAAAAATGTCAGGTGAAGAGATTGTGGCTTATGGAATATTTGAAGAGAGTTTGCAAAAGAAGGAGTGTCTGCAACAAAGTTAGTTCCCAGATAACACAAAGAAGTATTTAAGGTCAAAGGGGATCCTAGGAAAGAGGAAATACTCTTTTTGAATTACACAAGAAACTCTAAAAAGAACACACAAAACAATTTCAAGAAACAAAAAGACTACAGAGAAAGGCTAAATAAAAGAAATAAGAACTAAGCGTTAGAAAATAAGGAAGAGTAGGTACTGAAAAATAAAACGAATTGTAGGAGGAGGGGGAGGAGGAAAGAAGAACGAAAGAAGTAGGAAGGAGGACGGAAGGGAGAGGGCATCAAGGAAGGACCCCAAGTCGAAGGGAGTGGGGTGGAAGGTGGAGGAGGAAGGGCCTCGGAGGTCGTAATCAAGTTTAAAATGGCTTTGTGATTACTGGAGCAAACAAGAATCTGCTGAGGAATCATTGACAATACAGACCCACATTATCCAACCACCCAGCCATGAAAACACACGCGTGCCGCGGACACACGCACGCAAATACATAAAACTCATACATACACACACACACATATATACGTAACTATGTACGTGTGTTGTGAAATTAGACACAAATACAAAGGTAGAGGGATGGGTGGGCGGTGGTGCGTGCAAGAGAAAGACAACCCAGGACCTTTCTGGAAGAGCACGAGACAAAGGCAGCTGCTGAGAAATTGGAGATCGAGGACGAACATGGTTGCCATCGCCTAATCAGTCTTGATGGAGGTTCTGTCAGCGGAAAAATAAGTAGGAAACAACTTTCATCTAAGCAATTTTGGTCCTGATTGTATATGTTGGTCTTACTCCCTTTTTCTTCCAAAAAGAACTTCAACCCTGGAGACTTTGGCTATAGGTTCGCTGGTGCCGTTATCTTAGTGCCATTGATGTAGGCTGGCGATGCTTTAGTGTAAAACTCTTTACTATCGGGAAGGGTAGAACGGAAATGATTGAAATATTGTGACGAAATTCAGGCGTAAAGTGTCACCCGTACGGAAGGGGTGAATCGAGATGGACGATATTCTTTTCGTAATCGAAGGGTAACTTGAATGGTATCGCTTGTGACAACCAAGAAAGGGCTCATCGAGAGAGGTTACGATTAGCCTCGTTAAGGACCAAAAGGTTTCTTGTCGGTCTTCATGTTTTACCATTTTATCACTAATACAAGTTGTAGCCCTTTGGCCATGGGTGTGACTAAAATAGCTTGGCGACAGCCTGAATAAAATAAATTTTTATTAAAAAAAAATGTGGAGCATGATTATCATTTGGCTTTCTACACTTTAAGCAGTCACTTTGACCCAGCTTTACAAAAAAAGAAAAAAAAAAAAAAAAAAAAAAAAACGGTACTGCTCCCTGTTGGGATTCTTCAAAATTTGGAAATCACTACAATATTCATAATCAAAACGCCGATTAGAAGTATATCAGAATATTAGAAAACACTTATGATGTTACAAATATTCTAGATTTCAGAGCTTTTCATTACGAATAATGACTATCTTTAGTTTTAGGTTTTCAGTAGAAAAAAAAAATGCAAAATTGATAAACAAACAAGCCGAACCTTCAGATCAGGAAAAGCCTGAATCCCAATGAAAATAACCCCCCCAAAAAAAAAAAACGAAAATAATGTAAAAACAATAACACAAAATTAATTTCTTAATTACAGATATTACAATATACTTCTGGGATTGTTTATCTGAGTGGATCTTAAATTTTCAAACATAATTGTATGTTCGCCTCTGCATTCAATTTACTTGATAACGTGATATGACCTAAATGATAAGGCTGGAAATTAAGTTAATCATCTGAAGCAAGAAGTGTCAATAAAACTTTCTTTGAAGTGCAAAAATTATACTTCTGTTGTCATCGCAGTGAAGACAGTTAATTTGATACAAATTGAACATTGTGAAAGGGGGAATTGACCATTATTTTAATTGATCTTATCTATTCAATTATCTATTCAATTTTGTGTTCATATATTTATCATATTCATTTGTCCATTTATACATTTATCTAATTATATTTTAATTTATAAATTCTGTTATATACAAATTGAACATTGTGAAAGGGGGAATAGACCATTAATCTAATTGGTCTTATCTATTTATTAAATTATTTATTCAATTTTGTGTTCATGTATTTATCATATTCATTTGTCCATTTATACATTTATCTAATTAATTATATATTAATTCATAAATTCTGTTATATACAAATTGAACATTGTGAAAGGGGGAATAGACCATTAATCTAATTGGTCTTATCTATTTATTAAATTATTTATTCAATTTTGTGTTCACATATTTTTCATATTCATTTGTTCATTTATATATTTATCTAATTAATTATATATTTATTCATGAATTCAGTTATATACTCATTAATTGAGTGTCTATTCAGAGTTAATTTATACTTGTATATTTGTTCATTTAATAATTTATTTTTCATTATACTGTTTTATCTCTATCATGGCATATACTTCATTATAAGTGAAAATGTAAATACTTTAATATATGCACAAACAGAGAAATATATGGGACTGCTTGGCCACACAGTCTAGGGAACGACAACGACGAAATGGTTTATTCGTTTGTCTATTTTCTCTTCATTTATGGATACAAATATTCTCATTTTCATTCATTAATTCATTCATTCATTTATCAATTTACTCCTATAGCAATTTATTGTCATCAAACAATATATCAATTTTTGTATCTTGTCCATCTGGATGTCTTTTGTTTTTAATAAATACCCGATTTTGTTAATTATTAAGCGCAAGGAGATAGTCTCCTTTAATAAAATCATCTAGGGACAATAATAACCAAGTTTAGTTGCTGGAACTTAAAGATAAAAGATAAAACAACCCAGCTTCTATGGGTATAAGGTTATCTTAAGGAGCACGTTCAATAAACCCCTTCGATGACATATTGCACATTCATCCCAGCTAGTGCCAGACAGCTTCATTCGTCAGAAGTAACGTTACAATAGGAAATTGATTAACTAAGGAAAATATATTGTCGGAGAAACTAATGTTATGTAATCTTTTCTGGTATTTATCAAACAATTTTATTCACCAGGGAAGTAACTTCTCTCTATTTAATCTCTTGTTGAAGGTTACACCTTACACTACACATTACATTACACATTTGCTGTCGTCAAATGATTTAATTAAACCACAAAAATATTCTGTGCCTGATAAAGCCTCTTATTTTGACCTCCAAACCAGAGCTATCGCGAATACACATATGACTTACAATACTTCCAATTAATTTGGCGGGTCCTATCTGGAACTGCATTTGACAATCCGCAAACCCCTGGAATCTGCCGCAAGTAAATCGAAGCTAAAATTGTTCGCTGTCGGGGTCGAGGACACGGCCAGAGCTTATTGGGTTAACGCCTCCAACACGAGGAAGGTCTCCGGAGGGTTTCCTCGGCCCAAAATCGCCAGACTATTTCATTCACGTAAGATGAGGTCAAGTCATTCATTCGCCTAAATTTCATTCGTCTTTTCTATATGTAGTTCTTGTCTTTCTCTGCAGTCTATATATACCTAATTACTGATGATGATGATATGGTTTAACGTCACAAACTCCCCCCTATCGGAAGGCTAGGGCGGTGCCCCTCACAGAGGGCTTTGTAGCACGGAATTTAATGAACCATGCCCTTGGTTCAACTTCGCTGGTGGCAGGATTCGAACCGCCATCCCTTCGACCTTCGCCGCAAGTAACGACGCCCTAACTCGATCAGGCAGCGAGTTTCCTGTATACCTAATGACTAATTTATCAATACAATTATAACCTCTTCAACCTGATGTTACCCTTAGCAGATCTGGTTTTGCCTAGCTCCTAGCGATTTTATTGTGATGATTTTTGATCGATGATGATGATCACACAGTAGGTTTTCCTTCAGCCGTCTCCTCAGCTGAATAAAATCATATGGCGTTAACCAAAACAAAACTTTCTCCGTACGTCAATTGACTAAAGGGAGGAAAGTAACTATAGTCTGCTCCTTTTGACTCGGCAAAGATTGATTAAGAATAAAAGTTTCTTTGGAGGGATACGCACCTTAAAGCTTTTACGAAATTACTTGTAACTGCCTTGCTTTTTCATATACACAGGGTAAAAATGAAGGCTTCGGCCGTAGTAAAGCATTTCGTGGTCTGAGTAAATCTTGCCTGTATCAGAAAACCTGGAATCTAATCTCCAAAAATCATATTGTTGTGAGTGTGCTCTTTGGTGGACTGGGGCTAATTCTTTCGTGTCTGATGCGGACCCGAGATTGAACCCAAAACCTCAAAGTGTCTTCTACTAGCCCGGGAACTCCCAGTACACCGGGTAAAGGTGATGACCTTTGTCGTAGAAAATTCTTCTTGGCTTCAGGTTCTCGTCAAGACTCAAGGTCGTACTTTTAGAACCTTTCGCCAGCCCTCGCGAAAGCTCTTTTCTTCTAGAAATTAGAATTTTGATAACTTTATTGGCTATCCTAATGACAATGACTAATAGATACTACAGATAAGCCAGTAAACTTGATAAATCGAGCTAGAAAACGTCTAGTAAAATTCTACTTTCTTGTGGTAGAAATATTTCGACAGAACTGGTGAAAAATTTAAAAGTACTACCTTGAGTTACAAAGGGTTACAAAGGCGGAGCATGCCGATAGGAGACCTTTTGGTCCATATCTAGTTCCACTCCCATACAATCGGGACACCACCCAGCAATAGTCGCTTCCTAACCATTTGGTAGATTTCCTTCAAATCTTCACTCCCGCCAGACAATTTCATTCATAAATATGACAACCATTTCAGTAGCAAAGGAATAAATGACTATCTCGATTATAGAAATAAATCACATGACTCAGGTGTTTACATCACATTGAAAATACAGAGGAAAGACGATCCTTCTCTATTTCCACAAGTACACACGGAACAGTTACGTGTTATATCTTCAATTAAGCATTAAACTTGAATATACTGTCTCAAGAATACGTGATGGTTTTATTTAACTAAGAAGAAAATTATATGAATAGTCGAGGAATTTGTTCTGTGGCCAATCGTACAGACCGTAAGTTGTTCGTGATATGAAACTCTCGACAGAAAGAACAGTTTTGTCGTAGTAATCTTTGTTATCATCAAAACAAAAACAAACAAAAATTATCATTCTCACATTAATAACAACATACTATTCAATTATTAGGCCCATATCGGTTCAGTACAGTCTAACAGGCAAACAGGCAATAGACGCCCAGGCAGGTCCTTGCGGTGAGCGCGCGCCGCCGGGAAGGGTAATGAGCAAGCCGCGGAACGGCTTGATGATTGGGATCAGCATTGAAGGGCCTGGGCGGGCGATAATCGTCCCCGGGTCGGCTGAACGGGAGGCGAAATGAACCGAGCACGCGATAGTAAACACCGCGTCCATCGGGGCGGTGGTCTAGCCACCTGCACAGCTAGCGTCACGACCGCTTTGAATAACATATCGTTTATTGATCATGAGGGATTTACCGTATATTCATAGATATTTAGAGGGATGAGCGAAGTCTTAGTATGTTACTTTGTCCTTGTTTTTTATGTTATTGTTATTACCACTTTAACTAAAAAATTAGTGGTATTTGGGTTATATACAACCCACCCACTCACATTAGATTAAATATATTAATACCCAATGTAATGTAAAATAAAAGCACGTTTAGACATCTTAATTTATTTCATTTATTTCGTTTACTGATTATTTTCCTTATTGATTATATTAACCAATTGTTTTAAAACAAATAGAAAATATACGCATATATGCTTAAATACTGATATATCTAAATGTGCCTAATAATAATACACAAGGTTATATAAATATAGCACAAACATGTATACGCACATACACACGCACACACACACACACACACACACAAACACACGCACACACATATATACACACATACACACACACACACACACCAACACACACACACACATACACAGACACACACACACACATACACACATACACACACACAGACACACACACACACACATATATATAGATATATATATACACAGACACACACACAGACACACACACATACACACGCACACACACACACACACACACACACACACGCACGCACACACACACACACACACACACACACACACACACACACACACACACACGCACACACACACACGCACACACACACACACACACACACACACACACACACACACACACACACACACACACACACACACACACACACACACACACACACACACACACACACACACACACACACACACACACACACACACACACACACACACACACACACACACACACACACACACACACACACACACACACACAAACACACACACACACACACGACTCGTGGTGCAGTGGTGAGAGTTCCCTGCTGCCATTATGGTGGTTCGGGTTCGAATTCCACCCAGGGGTGAAATAATTACAGCATTGCTACGGTGTGAGTCGTTACTCCAACTCTCGTGGGCGGGGAGCTGGGTGTGTGTGTGCGTGTAAGGTCACAGCATTACCCATAGATCAGTCATAAATTAGCTCTGAGCTCTCTTCCGGGATGGAAATAGCTGTCGATCACGAGTCCAACACGTGATCCAAGACCATGGTGAATCTCACACACAAATACACATATACACACACGCTCACACACACACACACTGATATATGAGAACAGTAGTAAAGGACAGGATGGAGGAATGAAGGAAAGTAATAACTAAAGTCCCGCAGGGCTCGGTACTGGCAACTGTAATGTTCCTGAATTACGTAATTTATATGATGAATGAAATGAAAAATTGCACTTTTTGTAGAAGATGCAAAGATCACGGGGAGAGTAGAAGATAAATATTTTTAGTTTCTGCCAGAAGGTCTAGAGTGGAATTACGATTAGAACAGTGTGTGGAAACATAATTTCAATAAAAAAAAAGTGGAAAGAGGTAGATATAAGAGAAGATCATTACTGAGTTATTTCATGAAAAATAAAACAATCACATAAATGAACGGGGGGAGAACTTGGGGCATTGATTGTGGAAAATTTGTCACAAAAAAAAAAAAAAGAAAAAAAAAAGGGGGGGGGTCGAAATGAGCACCATTCCTTTGGGCTACTTGAGGCAAACGTAGATCGCGTTGGGTGACTATGGTGACATTGTACTCCTGTAAAACGTGGTTCCTTGTTTGCCTAACTGTTGCTTTAATATTATCCAGTGTACGGAGAATGTGACGTATGTGCAATCCTTAATGCAATCCCACAAATAAGATCTAGTGTTTGGAAAGTTTGGTGACTAGATGTGGCGTGACTTAGGTATAATCACCTATGGACAAATGGAGTTTAAAATCCAAATGAAGGCAAGCTGTTTATTTAAGATATGTTATTCTACTAAACCCCACACTCCCTATATTGACCTCTAGTTACTGCTGCATCACTGGACAAAATGGTTCAAGAAACACCGTACCCCTTGGTGTTGGTTGAAAATGCTACCATAATCATTTTGGAAGAGCTTTTGGGAATGCAACCGTTTTTCCAATACTTCGTCAGGTCACTCATGGCTGCAATGCCATTGTGGTTGTTTACTTCACTATCAAGCCACAAATAACCCTCGTCTGACCACCACAAATTGGAAGAACAGCTAAAGATGGACAAGTCACTCGCATATGAGCTGTTAGTGTAGGTAGAATTGAATGTCTTTTTCCATCATAAGTTGAAGTGAAAACTTTTTAAACACTCGAATCTGAAAATTATGCCAAATCGATCTTTTGAGACTTTGTGCTCCAAATCCCGAATTTTTTTTAGCACCTGAGCGCATGTCAAGTGATCGGCCGGGTGGTTTGGTCTGACAGACAATGCCCTTCGCCTTAAATTTGGTGACCAAAGGTTGATTATGTCCTTATTATTGTGATTGGTCGAGACGGCGAGAGTCAAGAGTGAATGTTATTCACGTATTTGAGAGTGCTTGAATGATTTGCACCCTAAATACATGACAGTACTACAGCATTTCTCTTTGGTATACCACATGATAATGTGGTTCACTCCTGTATACTACAGTTATTTATTCATCTACGTACTATAAAAAGAACTTGTTGTCGAAATGGACATCGCCGGGTACAGTTGACTCAGTAACATGGTAACATCTTCAAAGGATAAACGCAGGCCCCTGATTGGCTAAGAGGGTAGTGACGTCACGGAAACAGAGACGACTGATTGGCCAAGATCGGTGACGTTACGACGGCAGCGGAGACAGCTGATTGGCTGAGAGCGAGACGTCCGCAAACTCCGGGGAAAGCCTCTAGAAACACCCAGGGGGCCCTTTGGGAACCCTTAGATAGTCACTAGAGAGCCTCTGAGAATCCCTGTAGGATTCCCTGTGGAACCCTCAAGGAACTCCTGAGGAGCCCATTAAGAACCCCCTGGAACTTCAAGAGGAGCACTTTCGGAGCCCCTGGGGTGCACTCTGGAAACTCCTGGGGAGCCCCTGTGGAACCCCTTGGAAGCCCTCAGGGAAGACCCTGGTACTAATAAAAGAATTCATGTAATCGGACCGGAAACCGGAAATCCCTCAAAGGGACATGTCCCCTCCGACCCGGTTGTGTGATTCGTCCCGGTGTGTCTTTGCAAGGTTGTCGAACACCATGACCGGTACCACGCAAGACAGATGCAGCCAATCCAATTTTTGGAGTTGGATAACAAAAGGAAATATTTATTAAGTGATATGAGGAAGAATAAGAGTTTAAAACAGGAGTTAGTCAACATTCACAGAAGTAAATTCCCTGACAAGTACATGTCATCTTTGTCTCTTTTCGGCAAGAAGAAAGCTAATGAGGCGTCAGAAATCAAGAAGAGTATTTTGTTGTTCCTTAGAAAAATTAAGCGCCTAGGAGAGGAGCTTATGAACAATTCAGTTCGGCAGCTGAGTCTTAAGGATCTTATAGATTACGATGGATATACACACCCTGAAGAAGAGAAGCGATTAGTGTCACACTACTGTGCTGGATACAGATCGTTTATATCCAAAAGTGGGTGGTTTAGCGCTAACAAGGCTTTCAGATCCTATTATTTTGACATGAAAAGCAAGTAGCCCGTAGGGCTGGGCACCGAAGGATCCTGCGAACGAAACGAACTCATCCGAAGGGCCGAGACCCCGCATAGAGGTGTTAGGCGAAGCCAGATGTCTGTTTATCATATTTTTTATGGTGCGGATTTTGGTCACATGTACTTGGAAATACTACATTTGCAGTTACAGTTTAATAAGTTAAGAAATTATAAATGCTCCTTTGGGTGTAGCTATTTCCTGGATGGCTTGTAGAAAAAAAAAATAATAGTCATCCGAGGTCTAGCAGATAGATAGTATAAAGAAACATAAGAAACGTTGATCCCGGAGCTTTATGGAAGAACTAAATGTAATTGAAAGAGACATCTTAGTATGGGACAAGAGAGCTGCAAGACGCCATGGAAAAAATGGAATGGCAAAGTGCTTGAAAGATATAAAGAAAAAAAATTCCAAGCAAGTGCATTGGTTTTGGGAATACCCTACGCAAGAAAATATTAAAAATAAATAGATAAATAAATAAAGTATTTGATCGATGGATACATCAGCTATATCTTTTCCATTAGTTACACACACACACACACACACACACACACACACACACACACACACACACACACACACACACGGTAAATGACGTTTGGAACAAGTTAGATGAGAAAGTGGTGTGTGCAAAAACAATACACGAATTTAAAAACAGTCTAGATAAAACGAGACATGAAGACAGGACTCCACGAGCATAGCTCCCCTTCCCGTAAAATACAACTTGGTAAACACACACACACACACACACAAACACACACACACACACACACACACACACACACACACACACACACACACACACACACACACACACACACACACACACACACACACACACACACACACACATACAAAATGTACCATTCAGTACTTTGGCACCATACAATTCTTTTGAAAGGTATTACTCCATTTGAACGAGTAAAACCCACCTCGACTTAACGCTTCAGCCCAGTATTTCCCTTACATTTATTATTTTGATTATTTATTGGTGAAACTAGACTAGTAAGACTATTCGCAAGTGTTGTTATATTATATATTTATTCTATCTTGGTAAAGACAACTTCACTCAGCTTAGGGATATCCCTTCTTTCCCAGTGGTTTCAGACACTATTTCCTTACGATTCTATTCCACAGAGGCATAACCCTCATTTCACAGTTAGTTACAATCCTCAGAGGTTATATTTCACAAGTGCTGGGAAGGGGATTCCCACCCAAATCAAGGTTTCACAGATCGATCTATTCGCAAGTACTGTGATTTCAAATGGTCTTTCCGGTTATCTGCAAACGATTTTATTTAGCTGAACGAGGGTTGAGGGAACATCCACCAACCCCAAAGGATTATAACTTACATAAATTAATCCATTCTAGTTTGCCATCAGATGCATTCATTAACTTAAGGAAATTTTCTCTCCGCCCAGATGATCAGACCCCCTTTCCAACAGCTCCCTCGTGAGTTTCTGTCTTTTACATTTACCATAGCCATCGCTGGATGATTGTAATCAGCTGAGGGGGGTTAGACACAAATTATTCACGTCTGACAATCCTAATCAACGCCACATCAATGTTTTATTTATGATAAGCTGGACGATGGCACCATCAACGTCATTAGGATCTGGCTGCCATAAATGTCGCTGGCGGCTGATTGGCACCGAGCAGCTGACAACCGACAAATGCAAATAAATACTGATGATGCCAGCTGTCAGCTGCACTAGGCCTTGATGACCGTATATCACCGGAATACTGGTAATTAGGAATTCAGAGAATGGAATCCAGTCGTGGTGGGAATTATCTCCAGTGGGGGGGAGGGATTGACTCTCGGTGCTGAATAAAGTTGCATATCATTACTCGATACAAAATCTATAATGTTAAGCAAAAGACTTGAAATGACTAATTAAGGTCAATCTTAATTTTTTTTCAAGAAGGTATCTATCTATATATATATGTATATGTATATATATATATATATATATATATATATATATATATATATATTATATATTTTTTCTTTTCTTTTTTCTTTTCTTTCAAAAACGTCTCCTGTGTTATGAAAAACAAAATCTTCAGGGAGAACAAAATACTATGAAGGGTTAGTTTAGTCGAGTTTTTCAATAGACAAAGAGTTGGGAGAGCAGTGGGCTCCTGGTGCCGAATTTATAAAAGATGCTAACCCCTAAGTCTTTTATAAATTAGAACCCAGAACGAATTTCATACCTGCAAGTCCATAATTTATAATTTAGAAAAATATATATATATATATTGTAAAAAATAAAAATAAAAAATAAATAATAGTTATGTTTTTACGCAATAATTGCACCATAAATAAGATGAGACTTATATCTATAGATAGGATCTTTTATAAATTCGGGCCCTGAAATGAAGATTCGCGGCTCAAAAATCTCGTTCGGCCTAACTAAATTTCCGTGCACGGGTTGCACAAGATTACTCGCGTGTTGTTCGTACAAGTACCCAAGGATTCCGCGCCTGTAAAAGAGAAATGAATCTTTTTGTTCCTAAAGATGCAACTAAAAACAAAGATTCCTCACTCTACATACGCTGGTTACATAATCGGAAACTTGCTGATCAAAGTTCTCTAAACTGAAGAAAAATGGCTGGTGATAGAAATAAATAAACAAATAGATAGATGAATAAATAAACAAATAAACTAGCAAAGAAATAAATGAACAAATGAGCGAATAGATAAATAAATAGAAGAAAAAAATATAAATAGATGAATACAGAAAATAACAATAATATGGACGAAATGTGATTGATTAAGATGAATTATACTTCTTTTTCCTTCTTACCGAGAAAAGCTCAGGAGATCGTTACTCGCGACGAAGGTCGAGAGGATGGCGGTTTGACCCCAGCCACCGGCGAAGTTGAACCAAGATTCATTTAATTCCACTCTACAAAGTCCTCTGTAAGTGACACCGTCCTAGCCTTCCGACATCCCATTGTGACGTTAAACTATGACCGGGTTGACAAGCAAACAGGTTAGTCAATTCGCTTAATGATGATAGAGGAGGGAAAGAATATGTAAGTTGATGAGAGTTGTGCTGTCTAGGCACACAAGGCAAAGGTGATGGCTTTGGAAGCAGTGCTGGTTTTCCCGGCTTAAACTACTCATATTTTTTATCCAGAAAGATATGATAATTTTTGGGGGGTCAGTTTTGATCACAATATCATACAGTAATGACATATGAAAGAAATGCCGACAAAAATATATAACACTGATACGAGCTGGATATAATAGAAATCATTTCATCATATATTATACGTAATGAATGGGATGATCATTTATGCATTGCAAAAACAAGGCAGTATACGATTGTAAATGCATCAATTTTGTTCAGCTCTGTTGATATGTCATAAAAAGGAAGAGAGACATTATATATATATATATATATATATATATATATATATATATATATGTGTGTGTGTGTGTGTGTGTGTGTGTGTGTGTGTGTGTGTGTGTGTGTGTGTGTGTGTGTGTGTGTGTATATATATATATATATATATATATATATATAGAGAGAGAGAGAGAGAGAGAGAGAGAGAGAAAGGAAAAAGAAAAAAGAAAGAGAGAGAGAGAAACAGAGAGAGAGAGAGGAGCAATAATTAAATCATCAAAAAGTAACGTCGTTTTCTATGTTAATTTTGAATACCGCCGAACGATTTTATTAAGACGACCGAAAGGACGTCATGAAATAGGCGATTTCTTTGAGCTTAAAGAAACTCTCAGCCCAGAGATAGGAGCAATAGATGATATTACGAGTGGAAATGCTCCTATGCGAGACATACTACATAAGTAATGACAGAAAACCCCTATATTCTCGAAGTAATTTTTCCTATGTATTCCTAATATGTTTAACTTACTAAGCCTTTTTGTTCTCGCTATAAAAAGAATAAGAATTAATTCATGAGTAAACGAAAAAACAAGTAAATGGATAAATAATGAATAAATAAAATTAACTAATAATTCTATAAACAGAAAATTAAATAAACGAATATATAAACATACAGATAAATAAATAGTTAATAAATAATTAAATAGATAAATATATAAGCAAATGATTAAATAAAATAAGCAAATAAATAATGAATAAATGAATAAATAAATAAATAAATACATAGAAAATATAAAAGTTCGCCTGTGTTTGTCGGTAAAATGCCAAACGCTCGTTTTCAATCGGCGATAAATTGTTTCTTCCATCTCTTATTCAGTAAAGGTTATACAGTAAACAAACAAACAATCAAGCTTTCAAAACAAAACGCCAGACAATTGGTTTTTTTAAAATATGGCCTTCTAATTCAAAAGGATTCCCATGTTTTGATCAATATACTGGCGCAGACAGGATTTCAGTTTATTTGATATCTACATCAAAATTATGATAATCATAATAACAACGATAATAATAACAATAACGATAATAATAACAATAACAACGATGATAATAATAACAACGATAATAATAATAACAACGATAATAATAATAATAATGATAACAATAATAACAATAACAATATCAATAACAATATCAATAACAATAATAACGACAATAATGATAATAATAATGACAATAAAAACAATTATGATAACGACAATAATAATAATAATGACAATAACGACAATAATAACGACAAAAAAAAATAAAAAATAATAATGATAATAATAATGATAATAATAATGACAATGATAACAATAATGATGACAATAATAATAATGACAATAACAATAATAATAATGACAATAATAACAATGACAACAATAACAATAACTAATAACAACAACAACAGCAACGAAGGGAAAACTTAATTATATATTTTTTACTGAATAAAATTGCTTACCATTGGCCACAACAAATTCATAACTCAGTGATGAAAAGTTCAATTTTAATTTGAAAACACGAAGATGGACTTCGATCATGCTAGCTGGATAGTGGAGTTATGTTTTCAATAAACCCCAAAGACTAAATACACATCTAGTTTCTAAAGTTGTAAATCCAGAGTAATGTGCTGATCAATTAACTTCTAAACCTAAACTATCCACTTACTCAAGTCAAAGTTAATTTGGATGAAAAAAACAAAAACAAAAAACAAAAACACCGCAACATCAGAAATGCAAGAGCAGCGATGTACGAGCTCCCATGTATCACAATAAATAAATCAGACGCTCCATAAGCAACAATCATATATTTAAGATAAATTAATGAAACCAACACGAAAACAATCAGACACTATCAAACATTAACAAAGACAATAGGTCACCCCCTTGCAACTATCGATCATTTCGTATAAGGTTAGTTTGTTGGAGGAGCCGTGTAAACAATGATACACCACTTCACTATAATGACTGAGTTAATATATTTTCTTCAACTAATGTCAATATATTTTATTCAGCTAAGGGTAGGACACCTGCTGAGGTGATTAAGTTTATTCCAATTAACCCAGAGAGGTGGACAAGATGCAGGGATGACCCGTCATCCAGGAGGTGCCAAGATAAAGAGGGAGGAAAGAGGGTAGAGGGGAGTGGAATATGTGGGAGATGGAATAGGTGGGAGTGGTTTCTATGCATTTGTCTTTTGGCTACCTCCCGTGTGATGCGGAAAAAAGCCTTTGGTATATGTATGTATGTATGTATGTATGTATGCATGTATGTATGTATGTATGTATGTATGTATGTATGTATGTATGTATGTATGTATGTATGTATGTATGTATGTATGAATGTATCAAGCTGATTCCATGTTGTTCAGCTGAATACACTAAATAATTTGTAGAGGAGGGGCAATCGTAATGAGTTCAGTTACCATTTTGTTTCATCAAGGATATTTGAGGTTTTATCATTACTAAAACCAAACTCTCTTGTTCACCAATGTAGCAGCTTAGTGGTGGTGAAGAGAGTTAAACCCATTCTTCCGTACTAATGGTTTTAGTTGAACTATTTAGTTTAGCTAATAAGATATTTGATTGGTGGTCAGGGTTCGATATTTATCATTCAGCTCTTCCCTATGAAAGTATTATAAACCCTATCTTATTTATTAAAGTTGCGGATTAGTTGATTTGTAATTCTGTTTATTTATTCATTTATTTATTTACTTGTTTATTTATTTTGTTTTATGTTGCCGTTGCCGTCATCATCGTCATCATCATCATCATCATCATCATCATCATCATCATCATCATCATCATTGTCGTCATCATCATCATCATCATCATCATCATCATCATCATCATCATCGTCATCGTCATCGTCATTATTATCGTCGTCGTCGTCGTCATCATCATCGTCGTCGTTATCATCATCGTCGTCGTTATCATCATTATCGTCGTCGTCGTCATCGTCATCATCATCGTAATCGTTATCATCATCGTTGTCGTTATCATCATCGTCATCATCAACGTCAACATCATCGTCGTCATCATCGTCGTCATCATCATCATCATTATCATCGTCATCATCATCGTCGTCATCATCATCATTATCAACATCATCATCATCTATTTATCTATGCATTTATTTATCTACTTTATGTCAATATGTGAGTTTTGTTTAGATTATGCCTTCAGTGGCTAATGTAATTCTTCAGCAAATTAATTCCACCAGGCAGTCAAAACGAACTGTGTGTAACGATTCCATTTCATCTAATAACGCAGGACGACTTTACCCAGATTTGGGGAGCAAAGCGCTCCATCTTCGCCACCGACCCCAAACAGAAGTCCATAATACGCTTGGCAAGGCATCCTTCCTTCCCAGCAAACACATACAACTCTCGTCATGACGTTAGTTTCGTCATCACCGACTAATGATAGCGCCGAGTCTTGGTGACCTTTTTATTACGTTTTCTGATTCAGCCTCTGATGCCGACGACGGAGTTCCTCCCCTCCTACAAAGGGCGATCCCCATCATTATCTGTTTTGTCTTGGGGGAGGAGGGGGGGATATGGGCGCCACTCTCCCCCTCCCTCCCCCTTCCTCCGTCGAACCCCCAATACCGTCAAAACACGCTAATAATACCAATCCCGTAGATTCTTCTCTTTATCTTCGTGGGTGTCTCTCTCCTATTGTCTGCTCTTTATTCCGTTAAGCTGAACTATAATCACCTTCTCTTTATTGTAATCATATTTTTTTTTCTGTTGATTAATTCAGGGGTTTGGTGAATGGAATAAGGGTGACTGAGAACAAGAGCAATATGGATGTAGGAGAAAATAGGTTAAAGCGAAAGTAGAGAGAAAAGAGAGAGAGAGAGAGAGAGAGAGAGAGAGAGAGAGAGAGAGAGAGAGAGAGAGAGAGAGAGAGAGAGAGAGAGAGAGAGAGAGAGAGAGAGAGAGAGGGGGGGGAGAGGGAGAGAGGGAGAGAGGGAGAGAGGGAGAGAGAGAGAGAGAGAGAGAGAGAGAGAGAGAGAGAGAGAGAGAGAGAGAGAGAGAGAGAGAGAGAGAGAGAGAGAGAGAGAGAGAGAGAGAGAGAGAGAGAGAGAAATAATACAAGAAGTGTGAAAATAAAAGTAGTTAAGACTGATAATCCGAAAAGGAAGTTAGAAAGATGAGGGATAATATAAGAAACTGTATACAAGAAGTAAATAAACAACAAAGATAAGAGGTATAAAGGATAAGATAAGAAAGAAAGCATATAAAGGAGGAGGAAAAGCCATGGACAAAGGAGGGATAGTGGGGTGAGGAAGAGGCAGGGGTGGGGTGGGGGGGTGAGCGTGGGTGAGGGTGGGGGAGGGGGAGGGGGAGGGAAGGGGGGGCAAAAGCCCCCAAGGTCCCCCGTGCTGAACCATCTCGGGCCACACAATTCCTACATTATCAGCCAGTTCAACCGTCAACAATCGAAAATTTATGGTTGTTTAGCGGAAAAGTTGAGATTAGAGAAGAAAGGCTTGTTGTCGCGTGGAGGCTGGGAGGCAGGCAGGGCAGGAGGGAAAAAGGGGCGAGGAGGGAAAAAGAGGCGAAGAAGGAGGGAGGAAGGGAGGAGGGA
>NC_134801.1:46643178-46645678 GCF_046742065.1 Oratosquilla oratoria
CTCGAGTGTAGTTACGAAACACGAAGTCCTCTCCTGTGGTCTGCACGGGACGGTCTAGAAACAGCTGTTGCCACTTCGAACTTGGACTGGCTTGAGTTCGAGGGTTGTTTGTATGCCCAGAACGGAACAAAACAATGCGCTCTACTTGCATCAGGTTGCAGCCGCGAAGTTCCTATCATAATTACCGGCACGTGTCAAAGGAACATCTCAAATCGCTCTGCTGTAAACAATGTATGGGATGAGTTTTCTTGTGTGATCTAGACGGGAGGACCAAAAACCAAGATATTTTAATCAGGTGAAGAGATACCTCCACACGACCAAAAGGATATATAAATCTCTTAATTGAAGAGGTTTTGAATGTTGTCATACATTCTTTATTCTGGCTAAGACCAGGCGATTTTATTTACTTGGGAGAAACGTCCGCTACACAAATGGATAGACTTGCTTTCATGGTAGAGTACAATGAAAATAAAGTTTGAAAAAATAAAATAAATGTACGTGTGTGCGCTAAGAAAGAGGGGGGGGGAGTCGTAAGATGTACATGAGCGTGTCCTGTGCACAAGACCACGTAATTGACTATACCCTCCCCTACTTTCAATCACTCAATCTCAATCTCTCTCTCACGCACACTTTCTAATATATGATGTTCGAGAAGAACTGATATGCGAATTCATAGTCTGTAAAGATGCTAGATTGATGATGACGAAATGTATTGTCAGCTTGAAGTTTTACCTATGATGCTGTCAGCTCAGGAGACTGATAGACATTTGATTAGCACTGTTTTATGTGGATGAGCCACATAATGAACTGTTGGAGCTGTAGGACAATTTTTATGGACGTGGTTAGTAGAGAATAGGACATATGATGTATGTTCTTTAAGTAATGGTATCAAGGTTGAACAATGCTGAGGAGGAATGAATAACTGACAAAGACCAGGATAATGATTTTCTCATTTTTGTTCTCACTCTTTCTTGTTCTCCCTCAATGTCTGTCTTTGTTAGTATGTGTCTCTTAACATTAGTCAGTATAGTAATTATGTAAAGGATTGTAACAATAAAAATGACAAATGATAAAATACATTAAGAAAAACTACTTACTTTTAATATAATGGTTAAAAATCATACACAGATTCGTAGGCATTATTATAAAATTTCCCTTGCAAGAAAAGTTATATGAACACTCACACAAACACACATATACATATACACACGCACGTACGCACTGGCACAAACACACATACACACACACACACACACACACACACACACACACACACACACACACACACACACACACACACACACACACACACACACACACACACACACACACACATACACACACACACACACACACACACACACACACACACACACACACGCGCGCGGTTGGTAGAGTACCAGACTGTCAGTACGGCGGTACGGGCGGTACCTGGTTCGAATCCTGCCCAGGGCTGAAATTATTTCAATATATATATATATATATATATATATATATATATACATATATATATATATATATATATATTATATATATATATATGGAAGGAAATTAAAAGAGAAAGAGGAGGCGAATCAAGTAGAGAAGAAAAGGTAAAAGGCGCAGATGGAGAGATGATAATAGAAGAGAAGGCAGTGAGAGGAAGGTGGGCAGAGCATTTTAGGAAGTTGCTAAATGTGAAGGAGGATAGGGAGGGAAAGGTAGTTGCGGTGGGAAGCGCTAAGAAAATGAGAGTGATGAATGAGGAAAATGGAGGAGAAATAGGGAAGGATGAAGTGAAAGCAGCTGTTAAGATGATGAGAGCAGGTAAGGCACCTGGTCTGGATGGATGTCATGCAGAATGTCTAAAGAAAGGAGGTACAGTTTTTGGACTGGCTGGTGAGGCTATTCAATGTTTGATTAAGAGAGGGTAGAGTGCCGGAGGACTGGATGAGAGCCTGTATAGTTCCGCTTTACAAGGGAAAGGGGGACAAGTGTGAATGTAGTAGTTTCAGAGGGATCAGCTTGTTGAGTGTAGTTGGGAAGGCTTATGGGAGGGTCTTGATTGAGAGGATTAGGAGAGGAACAGAGGGAGTAATTGGTGAGGAACAGTATGGGTTTAGGACAGGTAGGGGTTGTGTAGATCAGATTTTTGTGGTAAGACAGATATGTGAGAAAGCTATAGGAAAAGGTAAGGATGTTGTTTTGCCTTTTATGGATCTGGAAAAGGCTTACGACAGGGTAGATAGGAAGGCACTGTGGGTGGTACTGCAGATATATGGGATAGGAGGAAAGTTGTTAAGAGCAGTCAAGAGATTTTACGAGAGTAGTAGAGCCTGTGTTAGGATTAGAAATGGAGAGAGTGAATGGTTTGAGGTAAAGGTGGGACTTAGTCAGGGATGTGTTATGTCGCCCTGGCTGTTCAATCTTTACATGGGTGGGGTAGTGCGGGAGGTGAATGCAAGGGTAGTAGGAGGTGAGCCAGTTGTTGTTTGCTGACGACACTGCGCTTGTAGCAGGA
>NC_134801.1:46653178-46668178 GCF_046742065.1 Oratosquilla oratoria
CGTTTCTCCTACGTAAACCGTGTCACAGTCCGTGCAGCTTATTTGGTAAACTACACCGGCCTGTTGAGTAGGTTCTTCGGTGTCTTTTACTTTGGTGAGATTTCTGTGTAAGGTGTTGCGGGGTTTGTGTGCTACTTGTATTCCTTTGTCACGTAAGACTCTAGCAGTGACCTCTGAAGCTCCTTTGATGTAGGGGATAGTGACTCTAGGCGTGGTATGTGGTCTCTGTGGTGGTGTCTCGGTGGGTCGTGCTTTTGTCCATTTCCGTATGGTACTGCTGGAATAGCCGTTGTTCCGGAAGACCTGTAAAAGGTGTTTTCTTTCGGCCTTCTTGGATTCCACAGAAGAACAGACTTTATCAGCTCTGTTCCATAAAGTCCTGATGACACTCCTTTTGTGGCAATCTGGATGGTAGCTATCAAAGTCCAACAGTCTATCAGTGTGGGTGGGCTTTCTGTAGACACTTGTACCAAGGGTGTCACCTTCACGCTTGACGCAGACGTCCAGGAACGGCAGTTGGAAATCTTTCTCCAGTTCCATTGTGAATTGAATGGCCGGTTCAACACTGTTGATGTAACTGAAGAAAGGCTCCACGTCCTTGCTGTCCAAAATGGTGAACACATCATCAACGTATCTAGTCCACAGTTTTAGCGAAGTAGGTGCAGCACTTAGAAGTTGAGCTTCCAGTCTTTGCATCACTACTTCAGCCACCACAACTGAAATAGGCGATCCCATCGGTGTGCCCTTACGCTGGTGGTAGGTGTGATCCCTGAAGCGGAAATAAGTGGAGTCAAGGCACAGGGATATGAGTCTCATGAGTTCTGACACGGAAAGTTTCTGGTTGTCCAAGAATCCCCGGTTGTCCTCCATGGCCGACTTCAGCGCACTTTTGGCCAAATCTCGTGGGATGGACGTAAACATGGACTGAACATCAAAGGAAACCAAGACATCGCCACTCCTTAAGTTAAGTCCTTTGATTCTTTCAATGAAGTCAGCTGAATTCTGAAGCATATGTGGTGAATCCGTCACTAGAGGTCTGAGAAGTTTAGCCAAGTACGAAGCAAGATGGTATGTCGGAGAATTTCTAAAAGCTACTATGGGTCGAAGGGGAATATTTTCTTTGTGGACTTTTGGTAACCCATAGAACTTAGGGATGGTAGAATCTCCTGGCCTCATTTTCTTCCACTCGTCATCATTTATGATCCGATTTTCTTACGTGACAAAGGAATACAAGTAGCACACAAACCCCGCAACACCTTACACAGAAATCTCACCAAAGTAAAAGACACCGAAGAACCTACTCAACAGGCCGGTGTAGTTTACCAAATAAGCTGCACGGACTGTGACACGGTTTACGTAGGAGAAACGCAAAAGAAACTGTCCACTAGAGTACAGGAACACCAACGTGCAGTTAGACGAGAAGATCCGAAATCGGCCCTGTACAAACACACTACAGAACACCAACACATGATTGATTGGGATGGAGTTACAACTCTACATAAAGAAAATAATAAAAAGAAAAGACTTTTCCTCGAAGCATGGGAAACTAAGAGCAACTGCATAAACAGGTGCATTGACCTCAACCCTATTTATCTAGGCACGAGGAGTAACACAGGCTAATTCCTCTGTCCTGTTTTCTTTTCTCCGTTGCTTCTTTTCGACCTGTCTTTTGTTCACCAGTTGGCTTTTGGCTGACTTCCTTTCTCGTAAGCGATCTCCCAATGCACCTCTTCTACTCCCCCCCCCCCTTCCCGTGACTTTACATTTGTAGTTTGCTTCCCTTTTTCTACGTTCATTCTTCTTTGCTCTTTATTTGTCTGCTTGTATTGTAGTCATTTGTTATTGAGCCCCCCCCCCTTTCCGCTTGTCCACCACTTCCTACTTCAGCGGACATTTGGTCCACCTTCTTTCTTTTACGTCTTTGAATTATGTTCTGCCTTTACTTTTGGGTTTCGTTTTGATGTTTTTTGTCACACTGCCATTTACTCTTTGTATTTTGTTTAGTTTTATTTGTTTGGTTGTAATTTAGCCGTTTACCCCCCCCCCCTGACATTTCGTTTCGGACATTTGGTCCTTATTGTATGTTCTGAAGTATTCACGTTGTGTCACGCTAGAGTCTTTTTTGCCACTTTTGTTTTTGTTCACAGCCATGCATTTTATTTCTATTTGTATTTTGTAGTGCTTTTTTGTTTTTTTGTTTTTAATTTAGTCGTTTGTTCCTGATTCTTCAGTGCGGACATTTGGTGCACTTCTATTTACTCTTTGTCCTGTTGTTGTTTACTATGTGTCACCTATGGTCATTTTTTCTTCGTTTGTTGTATGTCCAATATGTAATTTTTATTTTACTGTAATTGGCATTGTAATGTATTTCATTATTTTTATTGTTTGTTATTTTATTTTATTATTGTATTGTATGCGTTGTACAATTGACTGAATGGGTGAACCTTTCCCAGGTTTACCATCTCAGCGATTCATAAGGAGTTCACATTCTTGTAACCGTTATACCCCCTGAAGACGATTCCTGGACGGGAATCGAAACGTCGGGCAAATAAACCCTTCAATTGAATCTGGTGTTTGCTGTTTTCCAATATGGATCCCAGATTCCAAATCTTCTCTTACATTGAACAACATTACAGTGTTGAAGTGCTCAACACAGTCAGGAAATGGGAGAACTGTGAACTCAAGAAATCCGTCATCCGCGAGCAGCTACGTTTTTGTCAATTGTGCCGTAATCGCAATACCCTCCCCTCTTTCGCTAGAGTTAGACCTCCTGTCAACACTAGAAAAGCCAAGGAAGAAGCAGAGGCCTGTGGTCGCCGACTTCTGAAATGCGCCATAGACCATCATCACAGTAGAATCCATCGCTTCAATAGAGACATCACCACCTTCAAGAACCAATGCGCCTCTTTACTACAGGCAACCCATTTTGACACAATACTTGAAAAGATCTCCAATCTCAGCCAGTCCAAGTCTTCAAGCAAGCGGAGTTCCCTTGAGTCCAAGTTCCAACGGTTGCTAGACATTAGACCACCTGCTCCTCCAAGATGGGTGACCAATCTCTCCAGTAGACAGCTTTCGGATGCAGAAAATAATGTGCTGGCCAGGGGCCTTAACTTTAATGTTCAAGGCAAAGTCAACCACGCTGAATTCCTGGCCGCTGCAGAGTTAGGAGTGAACTTGATGGAAGGCACTTCTGAGGACAAACAGGCCGTCAGAACTAAAATCGTAGGAGCACTGAAATCCAAACAGACAAGTCGTTCCCTGACCACTGAAGAAACCAAAGCTTTAGCAGAACTACGCAGAGATCGCTCAATTGCTGTTTTAACCAGCGACAAAGGGAGGTCAACTGTCCTTTTGGACAAGGAAGACTATGACCAGAAGGCTCTGGCGTTACTTCAAGATACCCAGACTTACACCATCGTACCTCAAGACCCCACAAAGAAGCTACAGGCCAAAGTTGAACGAGAGCTGAAAGAACTCAGAGAAAATCGGATCATAAATGATGACGAGTGGAAGAAAATGAGGCCAGGAGATTCTACCATCCCTAAGTTCTATGGGTTACCAAAAGTCCACAAAGAAAATATTCCCCTTCGACCCATAGTAGCTTTTAGAAATTCTCCGACATACCATCTTGCTTCGTACTTGGCTAAACTTCTCAGACCTCTAGTGACGGATTCACCACATATGCTTCAGAATTCAGCTGACTTCATTGAAAGAATCAAAGGACTTAACTTAAGGAGTGGGGATGTCTTGGTTTCCTTTGATGTTCAGTCCATGTTTACGTCCATCCCACGAGATTTGGCCAAAAGTGCGCTGAAGTCGGCCATGGAGGACAACCGGGGATTCTTGGACAACCAGAAACTTTCCGTGTCAGAACTCATGAGACTCATATCCCTGTGCCTTGACTCCACTTATTTCCGCTTCAGGGATCACACCTACCACCAGCGTAAGGGCACACCGATGGGATCGCCTATTTCAGTTGTGGTGGCTGAAGTAGTGATGCAAAGACTGGAAGCTCAACTTCTAAGTGCTGCACCTACTTCGCTAAAACTGTGGACTAGATACGTTGATGATGTGTTCGCCATTTTGGACAGCAAGGACGTGGAGCCTTTCTTCAGTTACATCAACAGTGTTGAACCGGCCATTCAATTCACAATGGAACTGGAGAAAGATTTCCAACTGCCGTTCCTGGACGTCTGCGTCAAGCGTGAAGGTGACACCCTTGGTACAAGTGTCTACAGAAAGCCCACCCACACTGATAGACTGTTGGACTTTGATAGCTACCATCCAGATTGCCACAAAAGGAGTGTCATCAGGACTTTATGGAACAGAGCTGATAAAGTCTGTTCTTCTGTGGAATCCAAGAAGGCCGAAAGAAAACACCTTTTACAGGTCTTCCGGAACAACGGCTATTCCAGCAGTACCATACGGAAATGGACAAAAGCACGACCCACCGAGACACCACCACAGAGACCACATACCACGCCTAGAGTCACTATCCCCTACATCAAAGGAGCTTCAGAGGTCACTGCTAGAGTCTTACGTGACAAAGGAATACAAGTAGCACACAAACCCCGCAACACCTTACACAGAAATCTCACCAAAGTAAAAGACACCGAAGAACCTACTCAACAGGCCGGTGTAGTTTACCAAATAAGCTGCACGGACTGTGACACGGTTTACGTAGGAGAAACGCAAAAGAAACTGTCCACTAGAGTACAGGAACACCAACGTGCAGTTAGACGAGAAGATCCGAAATCGGCCCTGTACAAACACACTACAGAACACCAACACATGATTGATTGGGATGGAGTTACAACTCTACATAAAGAAAATAATAAAAAGAAAAGACTTTTCCTCGAAGCATGGGAAAACTAAGAGCAACTGCATAAACAGGTGCATTGACCTCAACCCTATTTATCTAGGCACGAGGAGTAACACAGGCTAATTCCTCTGTCCTGTTTTCTTTTCTCCGTTGCTTCTTTTCGACCTGTCTTTTGTTCACCAGTTGGCTTTTGGCTGACTTCCTTTCTCGTAAGCGATCTCCCAATGCACCTCTTCTACTCCCCCACCCTTCCCGTGACTTTACATTTGTAGTTTGCTTCCCTTTTTCTACGTTCATTCTTCTTTGCTCTTTATTTGTCTGCTTGTATTGTAGTCATTTGTTATTGAGCCCCCCCCCCCTTTCCGCTTGTCCACCACTTCCTACTTCAGCGGACATTTGGTCCACCTTCTTTCTTTTACGTCTTTGAATTATGTTCTGCCTTTACTTTTGGGTTTCGTTTTGATGTTTTTTGTCACACTGCCATTTACTCTTTGTATTTTGTTTAGTTTTATTTGTTTGGTTGTAATTTAGCCGTTTACCCCCCCCCTGACATTTCGTTTCGGACATTTGGTCCTTATTGTATGTTCTGAAGTATTCACGTTGTGTCACGCTAGAGTCTTTTTTGCCACTTTTGTTTTTGTTCACAGCCATGCATTTTATTTCTATTTGTATTTTGTAGTGCTTTTTTGTTTTTTGTTTTTAATTTAGTCGTTTGTTCCTGATTCTTCAGTGCGGACATTTGGTGCACTTCTATTTACTCTTTGTCCTGTTGTTGTTTACTATGTGTCACCTATGGTCATTTTTTCTTCGTTTGTTGTATGTCCAATATGTAATTTTTATTTTACTGTAATTGGCATTGTAATGTATTTCATTATTTTTATTGTTTGTTATTTTATTTTATTATTGTATTGTATGCGTTGTACAATTGACTGAATGGGTGAACCTTTCCCAGGTTTACCATCTCAGCGATTCATAAGGAGTTCACATTCTTGTAACCGTTATACCCCCTGAAGACGATTCCTGGACGGGAATCGAAACGTCGGGCAAATAAACCCTTCAATTGAATCTGGTGTTTGCTGTTTTCCACACATATATATATACATATACATATACATATATATACATACATATATATATATACATCTATATACGTATACATATATATACATATATATTCATATATATATATATAAATACATATATACATACTCTATACATATGTATACATATATATACATATAAACATATGTATACATATACTGTATATATATATATATATATGTATATATATAGATATATATGTATACATATATATATATGTATATATATATATATATATATATATATATACATAGTATATATATATATATAACGCTGTAGCTGAAAACGAAAACGTTATAACTTTCTTACATCTTCGCGAAAATAAAAACGATCTCCTCTGCAGAACCAGATACAAATGATCAGCTGCCAAAGATATTTTAGCCCTATTTTGGTTTCAAATGCGACCAAGGCTTGGAATCTGATGACGCACGCCCTTAGTAAATAATCGCCCGCTCTTTCAGCGCTAACATCATCAGCGGCACATGTGGAAGGAAGGGAGGAGAAGGGGTGAAAAAGAAAGCCGAATCGTCTTCGCCGAGCCTCCGCCAGGGCGCGCGACTTGGCGCTGAGTGCGGACCCCCCAAAGACACACAAACACACCAACAAACGCGCGCTCTTTCTGGCGTCGAACTTGCTGACACAGGTTTCGTATAAAGGACAAACACCAAGTCTAGGCATTACTATAAATAATAGGAGAAGCAAATGCGGGAGATAGGTTGCCATTACGAATACTAATCAGGAAGATGCCCCAGACTGACTGTCAGGCTCAACGCTATTAGGAATATCAAAGTAGGCAGTTGCATACGGCAGACGGCAAATCCTTCAGACGTTATTGTCCCAACCACCCGTAGCATCTCCACCCTCCCTTCCCCTCCCTCCACTCCCTCTCTCACTGTTTCCCTCAGCTCGCGTCGACTATCATAGCAAACACCGTCAACACCAGGACCACTACCAACACCATCACCACGACTGTCACCACCCTTATTACTATCACCACACCTATTACTATCACCAACTTTAGATACCACCATCATTAACTCCATCACCAACTCCTCCACCAGAATCACTACCACCACCACTGCTACCCTACCACGACCACTACCATCACCATCACCATCACCATCACCATCACCATCACCATCACCATCACCATCACCATCACCATCACCACCACCACCACCACCTCATTTTCCATTCCCATCTCCAATTCCATCCCCTGTATAGCTAGCAGTCACCATTACTAATATCTATTTAGCACCATTTTTGTCACAACCGAGAACACCGTATCAACCACGAACAAAGATACGAGCACTATCACCAAATAGCATCATTACTGGAAGTATCTGGACTACCAGCATCTCTGACAACAACGCGTTGCTGACCGCAGCAGCCGTCTCTTGGTTTTCCAGCAACGACGTGCGCCATTTCCACCCCAGCGATTTAGAATCTCGCGATCGGCAGAGATGTCAACCCCTTGAACACGGTGACGGAACTTACATGGTTTTGGTCCTTCTGACGCCGGGCGATTTCATTCATTCGAGTGCAGAGCGGGCCGAACTGGGATCTATTGTAATTGACCATGAGCCCGTTATGTCCCTATATTGCCCTTTAACGGAACAGAATCAACGGTAATACTAACGACAGAAACGGGTCGCCGTGTTGGCTAGACTGACATAGTTCTTTATTATTTTGTCTGAAGCTGAACTTGAAGCCCTTGCTACCGAGAGAGGGATGGTTGACACGGAAATGAATGCAATCACTTGACGGCGGTCAGAATAAAAGGAACAGTGCCACCAGGTACGAAAGGGGTTAGCGTGTCAGGCGACTTCTGTGTTCTCGAAGACTCCAACTTCGAGGCGACCGCTGATGACCTCATTCTCCTTCACGAGGGTACATGAGGTGACTCATCTCCTCAGACCCTCTCTTAACAAGTGTCTGTAGAGAAATCACTACAAACCAGTAGCCTTACGCGTATACAGTCACTCTTACAACTTTTAGTAATATCAGTGTATGTAAGTAATGACAGCCAAACAGTTTTTAAAACATAGTAACACAGTAAAAAGACAAAAAAAAAAACAATGATACATAAAAAATATAAAATCTGTCAAAATAAAAATTACACCATCACCACTGCAATCAAGTAAATAGCCCCAGAAAATTTAAGTTCCATTTTATATTTTACCAATGAACCTTGACTCCTTTAAGAAATTTGAATCTGAAGGACACCATGATTATAGACCAGAAGGCCCTTTCTACCTTCCGGGGGCTCATCCACGATGAAAAAATCGTCTGATATTAACCATGATAACATTCTTTATAGGTGTTCAATTCATTCGCCCTAACAGGAAAAGGTAGATCAATATTTGCAATCGAAGTATATTTTTTACATTCTGCTGCTCAAGAGTTCCTACGAGTTGATTTAAATCCTTTGGCATTAGTCACATATGAATCCTTGAATGTGCCCAGTTAGTTCCTCAAGACACTAAGAGGGTAACACTCGATGTCAGACATTTGTTAACTCTTTCCACATTGGGTGACACTCCCCCCGGCCTCTTTCCAGGTTCCTCACAAGCGTCGTGGTTTCCATTCTGGAATTCCTTCTTTACCACGTGACATTTTTTTCCCGTTGTTCTGGCTGTCACTTGTCCATCTTATTCATCTTACTAATACCTTTCTGTATTGAGAAGTTCTGTTGGATTAACCCAAGAAGTTATCACTAGGGCCAGTGGTTTTTAATCTATATCATCTCATGAACGTCATACATATGCATTGATATGAATAAAGCGAAGCCATTGATGTTATTAACTCAAATGATATTTATGATTTTGCTGTTGATAAGTTTATTATTAGAGTTTTGTTTCTCAAACAGCCATGCAAGAACAATATATGTAAACTATAATTTGCAGTTATCACAATAAACTTGCAAACTATGAACGATGTAGTCCCTCAAATAATTCCGTCTTTCGTCCTGAATTCAAATCTTCCCTTACTGATATATCACTCGATCCAATAGTTGCATTACAGTAAAAAGAAAATTCATGAATAATATTCTGTTAATACTGCATGTTCTGAAAGTTGCATTAGTACAGTTGATATATATATATATGTACATATATATACTTTTTTTTTTTTTTTTTTTTTACTAACGGACGTTTACAAACACCCGAACAATGACAATATTTTGTTTCGTTATTGGATATTCAAATATTTCTTAATGTAGTAATTTTTTTTCATATGTACACTCTATATCGCTATTGTATTGGTGCACCACCAACGAAATAGATAGTTGTATAATTTTAATACATCATGAACAAGGTACAAGTGTCCCCAAATGAACATCCCTTTCATTAGTTCATTTCCTAAAGATATGGAGACGAAGTTGTTGGATTACTGTTAACTAGGAACATGAGATTCCAACTCACAGTTAAGATTAAGTGAAAATCGACGTAGATGCAATTGACTCAAGACCCCAGGAAGAAAGGAGTATGGATAAGAGTGAATTTTGATGTACACATGTACGCGCACACATACACATACACATACACACACACACACACACACACACACACACACACACACACACACACACACACACACACACACACACACACACACACACACACACAATGATAACGATGATAATCATAATAGCCAAGTAGTTCTGCCTATTCAGCCTGAAAAAGAAATAAAATAAAGGGTCGTTTTGTAAAGGAAAATGGAAATAAAAAGTACTGCCCATAAAACTTTTTACTGTGTTACACATCTGACTCAACGAATTTCTACGAAATCTCATTCAGAATTTAACCGAGGCGCCGCCTTCTGAAGATGCAGACGATGAGAACAGCAACCCTGCTAACTCCTTTGTTTTCGAGAGGGTGCCACGGAATGAATAAAATCACCTGACGACAGCCAGAATGATGGGAAAAGTTATCTTTACTATGGAAAAGGTTAATTAACATAAACCATAGACCCTATGCCTGACGTAGGGGAAAAGGCCAAAATAGAAAGAAAAATGTTACATAGGTATCATCATGATAAATCAAGTAGCATTCATGAAATGAATAGAAAAATTAGGATGATTTTGCAAAAAATACGACCAAATTTTGAAGAAGGACACAAAGATTAGAGACTGGAAAGACCTCTTGGAAAGAAGTGACTAAGAAAACATGATGGAGAGGACATAACACAAATATGCCAAAACCCTCGAATTTAAGATTATCAACTTTTTCTATAAACTATGTTAGTGTTAAACGGATGAACACAAAAGATTATTAATGTTAATACTAACAAGATAACAAAAAGAAATATAGAAAATTATATCTCAGAAAGTACACAGCAAAGAAATAGAAATAAGATAAATGCATAGGCAATTAAGTAAGCTAATTAACAAACAAATATAAATAAACAAAAAGAAATAAGAATATGAATATGTAAATAAATAAGAAATGAATAAATTCATGAATAGATAAATGAACAAGTAAAACATATAAATTAATAAACAAGAAACAAATAGATTTATAAATAGATAAATATGTAATAAAATATACAAGTTAATAGATAAATTAATACAAAGATTATAAGCAGCCACGATAAATAAGTAAATTATATAGATTGATAAACAAGAAACAGATAAATTCATGAATAGATATAAGTAAAATATATATGTTGATAAATAAATGAATACAAAAATTATATATGAGCAGCCACGATAAATGAATAAGTGAAATATATAAATCGATAAACAAGAAGCAAATAAATTTACGAATAAACACAAGTAAAATATATAAGTTATAAATAAATTAATACAAAAAATTATAAACAGGCACGACAGCACCATTCCTTGTTGCCAACTTTGGTGTGCTACGATAAAAATATCGTAAAATATTGATCAGTTAATGTTTTGGAAACAAAAATTGAATCTTTATAGGAAACTCCTGCAAACAGCATATTTCCCACTAAAATATTGTACATGGCAAAAGTAAAGGATTCCAAATACAGCCATGCTATAGTACTGGCAGTATGAACAGTATACATATGTACGTGTATACTGTTTGCTGTTGTTGTTACTGTTGTTGTTAGTGGTGGTTTTGTTGCTGCTGCTGTTGCTCTCATGACAGATATCTTTTTTAATAAATGGGTGTTCAAAACATTAGATTCTTAAGATTGTACACATATGCTAGTAGTATATTATCCTTCTTCTTTTTTTTACTATTTTCTTTTACAATATTAGCGTTGCAACTGTTCTTCTGAATTATACATTTAATATGTGATCATTATTAACCATTGCCTCTATGGCCCTTAGGATACAGTGGGATACTTAAAAGTCTTTATTCAGGTTCGTTATGTCAGGAGATATGACAGATATTCCAGCTCCATGGGAGTCTATTCAACTTCAGGAACATCAGTGTAGCGGAGAGGTTATGTCAGTTTCTTGTCGAATTATTATCACTTTTTTTACATTGTTTGCAAAGAGGAATCATAAGAAAATGATACGGTGATAATAAAGAGGTACTTATGAAAAGGTTGGATAAAAACATGTATACTTTGGTTTTCATTTTATCTATCAATCAATTTTTTTTTCAAAAATTCCTGTATCTATTCTATTTTATTTTCACCTTTCATTTGATTACTTATGTGCTTATCTGTTCATTTACTGACTGGTCGGTGTGATAAAATAGTTTTTTCCATACTTTGTAGAAATATTTAGGTAGCACATATAGTGTAATTCTAACTCACTCACGCACGCAAACACACACACACACGCACGCACACACACACACACACACACACACACACACACACACACACACACACACACACACATATATATATAAATGTGTGTGTGTGTGTGTGTGTGTGTGTGTGTGTGTGTGTGTGTGTGTGTGTGTGTGTGTGTGTGTGTGTGTGTGTGTGTGTGTGTGTGTGTGTGTGTGTGTGTGTGTGTGTGTGTGTGTGTGTGTGTGTGTGTGTGTGTGTATGTGTGTGTGTTAGTGTGTGTGCGCTCGTTTGAGTATACATATGTGAATATACACATATACACATGCACGGTTCGATGGGCCAGCAATTCCTGTCCAAGTGTACTTGCAGGAATGAGAATCTATTATACGAACTGAAGACATTTACGACGCCAGTAAAACTGTCGAACCACAGAAGCCTCACAATAGCTAAGTAAATTTAAAGAAAAAAAGAAATGTATATATAATGTGTGAATTCCTCACTTAATCGATTTTATGCTTCACACAGCGCGGTCCCAGCAGCTACCGGTAATTCTTAGATGTCTAAGTACTTAGGGCAAAGGTGATGGGTATAGTCACATTGAAGCGTTACATGACGTATGTTCTTGTTTTCTTAATTCACATTTCCTCTGTTAACAAACTCGACTACCTTCCCTACCGGGTGGTACGGTTTCCTCTGTTATGGATGTTGCCAGGCTATTTCATTCAGCTTTGTAGTTCAACACATTGACTCAAGATCCCGGCGTTTACCACAAGAGAATCTGCAAAACGCGCTACAGAGCTGATGGCCGCATTTCCCAATAACGGATAATTCGACTTAGCAACCTTCCCTTCCTTACAGTATCTAATTCCAATCTACTCCCCTCCCCCTCCACTCCCACTCCCTCCACTCCATTTCCTTTCCCTTTCCTCTCTGCCGTTCCCCTTTCCTTCTCTCCCCTCAACTTTCTTATCCTCAACTTTCTTTCCCTTTCTCTCCTCTTCTCTGACTTTCTCTTTCTTATTTTACGTTACTCACCTTCCTTTCCCTTCTTTTTTCTTTTCGTTCACTAACCTACCTTCCTTCCCTCCTCCTCCTCCTCCTCCTCCTCTTCCTCTTCCTCTTCCTCCTCCTCCTCTTCCTCCTCCTCCTTCCTCCTCCTCCTCCTCCTCCTCCTCCTCCTCCTCTTCCTCCTCCTCCTCCTCCATTTCATCACTCATACTTCCTCTTTGTCATCTTGTTTTATTCCCTCTCTTTATTTCTCTCTTCGCTCTTCTATCAACTTCCAGCTCTCTCTCTTCCCCTTTCCCTATATCTATCGCTTTCCTACTCTTCTCCCTTTTCTGTTCCCTTCCATTTTCCTCCCCTACCCTACTTTTCCTTTTACTTTCCTTTTCCACCCCTTCCCTTTCCTTTCCTCTCCCTCTTCCCACTTCTATCTTCCATTCCTTCCCTCTTCCCATCCCTTCCCTTTCCTTTCCTCTCCCTCTTCCCACTTCTCTCTTCCATTTCTTCCCTCTTCCCATCCATTCTTCTTCATTCTTCCCATCCCATACCTTTCCTTTCCTCTCCCTCTTCCCACTTCTCTCTTCCATTCCTTCCCTCTTCCCATCCCGTTTTCCCCTTCCTCCTTTCTTTCTATCCCTTCCCTTTCCTTTCCTCTCCCCCTTCCTACTTCCCTCTTCCATTCCTTCCCTCTTCCCATCCCTTCTTCCTACCCCTTCCCTTTCCTTTTATCTCCCTCTTCCCACTTCTCTCTTCCATTCTTTCCCTTCCCTTCCCTCTCCTTTCCTTTCCTCTCCCTCTTCCTACTCTTCTCTTCCACTCCTTTCCTCTTCCCATCCCTTCTTCCCCTTCCTCCTTCTTCCCATCCCGTTCCTTCCCCTTCTCCTTCCCCGCGGCTCTCTCTCCAGTTCACGTCTTAAGCTTGACACCCGAAGAGTCTTGCCAACCCTGTGTCCGTCACCGGGGTCTCGGAGACCACGAGATGAGCTGCCGCCTGCGTCACCGAGGGCAGACTGGAGCGGTGGCACTAATCGCCAAAACAGTGCCAACTAATTCCAGTGCCACCTCCACCATGGCGACGATAGACGCATCCTCAGCTTAGCATAGCTGGTAATGAGCCTATGTCGTTTCCAGACACCATTTTGATGGTGATTACTGTGTAAACTCACCATGATATAGGAGATGGATTGATGACGTCTTGAAGATTAAATCAAGTGAAATTTATCATTATTTTTTTGTTTTCTTGACGTGCAACCTTCCACAGCATTGGGAAAGAATAATTATAATTTTTTTAAGGCAGCAAGTCACACTTTTTTTCTTGCATATTCGACAAATGTATAATTATGAACTTGGCCCCGCAAAATCATTACAGTTAATTTATTACAAAATGTTCTGGATCAATGTTATTCTTACTATCCGGATGTAATGATCTAAATCACATTGACTTATAATACCGAAATCAAGCCGAAATGTACCGCCCTCACATATTACAAAACAAAAAAAAAAAACAAAAAAAAAAAAAAACATATATTCCTTCCCTATGCTGTACATTTACTGTGATCATAAACTTTCCAATATTTCTAAATCAGCCAAAGCCGTCAGCACGGATAGACCCACAAACCAGCCAATGGAGCTCCAAAAACAAAGATAATTATCAAGGCAATTGCGGCTACCTCACACATTACCATTTTCGTATCCCTACACTCCGAACCAACGATGAAACATCAAACAGCACCACGACTACACACATCACACTTATGAAGCTCTATTTACATAACTATCGCTCTAACTAATCCGTCTAGCGCTGAACTGCATGCTCTCCAAAGACAAATATTTTCATATCCCTAAATACCATTTGGAGAGTGAGCACTTCTGTTGTAATACATTTGCGATGGGGACATGGCGGTAACCATCAAACATTAATCATGGAACTATTATAGTCACCATCGTTACCCAAATCAACATTTTCATAGCATACATTAGCTTAATCGCCATCCGTGCCACATCATCTCATAACAACATCAACAAAGGATTCCCATTGTGAACGTCCTTTTATTTAGTGCTCAAAACATCATCATGGCGATTTAATTGGACAAACATCTGAAAGATTAGTTTCTTCGGTTTCTATCATCAATATTTTCTGTCTCTTTCCATTACGATTCTCCTCACCCACAAGGAAAAAAAAATACAAAATAAAAAAGTATATAAAAAAGGGAGGAAGAAAAAAGGACTGAGGCAATGTTGCCACTGCCGTATCTTCTCCCGTTTCCTTTCTTCCAGCAAACAAAACAAAGAATCCAGAAACTTCGGAAACGGTACAGATTCTGAAGGTGGACATGGGGGTGCAAGTTGAG
>NC_134801.1:46680678-46695678 GCF_046742065.1 Oratosquilla oratoria
ACAACTGGCTCACCTCCCATTTTTCTCTTTTTTCTTTAACCATCTCCATTTTCCGGCCTATTACCATTGTGCTTACCTCTTTCACCACCCCATACATCTATAAATTGAACAGCTAAGGTGACATAACATATCCATTTGTAAACGCGATCGAGACTAACAGAAATATGTAGCTTGATGGAAGCATATTCGGAAATTGAAACGCTGTCAGGCTGAGGACTCGAAACTAACCGGTACGTTACAAATGGACAGAGACTTGACTAGTTCAGCCATCAAAAGGGATATAAATTAAGCACAATTTGTTATATATCATCGAGTTACATATACACGTTTTTTTATACTCAATCCATCCCCACCATGATTAGCCATTAGTATATATATATTATATATATATATATATATATATATATATATATATATATATATATATATATATATATATATATGTATATCTATATATGGCTTAACACACTTTATCCTACCATTACCAAAATCCTGTAACATACCAAGGTTAAATCCTTACTCAGAGAAAGGAAAAGGAATAACTGGTGAAATAAAAACAAACAAACAAATAAACAAATAAACAAAAACAAGAAACTACAAGAACCCCACAAACCCTACACCTAACTCCAAAATGTACTTCAAACTGGAGGGGCCCTGTAATGTCTGTCTGCATCATAGCTACTTTATGTCATTCAAATCTCTACTTGTAAATAGTCGGATTTAGTCTGAAAGTGGCACCCAGCTTTGAAACAAAACACGTCAACGTTCCAGATAGTATTGTTCGGCCGCAATGTTCTAGCAAGATGAAAAAATGAGCAAAAAATGGAAACGTGTTTACAATTTGGATACGAGCCAGGTCGGCTCCAGCCACCATAACCTCGCCACGAGGAACAGACGAGATGGAGGAGGGTGAGGGTGAGAGGTGGAGGAGGAGAACGTAAGAGAAGCGAAAAAGAAATATGTAACAGGATGAAAAAAAAAATGGGTTTCGCACATAATGAGACAAAATAAGGCGGCAGGTTTAAATAAGTATAAAAGAAGACGGAATAAAATTAAGTTTCTGGGAAAAAATAACAAAACGTTAAATGAAAATGTGCCAAATAATATACACTAGGCAGCAGGGAGAAACGACGTGAAGACTGGCCCCCCTGCATCACGGAGTAAAGCGCCACAGACATGAATGAAACAGCCTGACAGACTTGTCTTTAGGACTTTACTCATGCAATATTCATTTACGATGGGAGATTGATCCCCGCACAAAAAATGAATAAATAAACAAATAAATTAATAAATAAATGAATGAATAAATAAATAAATAAATAAATAAATAAATAAAATAGAAATGAAATAATAAATTAATCAACACTTTAACTTTTACTGTCCCTCCTTCCTATAGCCTTTTATAAATTCTGGATCACCTCTACTGTATGACTCCACGGCAACCAAAAAATGGATATTACACTTAGATAGGGAAGGACCTCATGGAATCAAAATACACAAGTCATTATTATGAAAATAAGATAAGTATGGACATAAAAAGTCTGTAAGAATCTTACAAAAGAGTTTGTAATATGCTCGTAAAAACAAAATCAAAACACAAAAAAAGAAAAAAAAATGGATAATATACCTAGACTGGGAAGGACCTCATGAAATCAAAATACACAAGTCATTATTATGAAAATAAGATAAGTATGGACATGAAAAAATCTGTAAGAAACTCACAAAAGGGTTTGTAATATGCTCGTAAAAACAAAATCAAAACACCAAAATTAAAAATATAAGAGGATGAATCTGGGTATATACAAGACAACGTATTCATACATGATCAAATATTTAGGATATATACTTTCCTAAGGCCAAAACAAATAATGCATTTGGAAAAAAAATAATGAATTCTAGATTAAATAAGTATATTAAATATTGCAGGTCCTGCCTGCGAGCCTATATCGCCACTTCCTTACCGGGTGATGGTTTCCTTTAATTTTGGTGCAGCCGTGCTATTTTATCAAATCTCCGTGACATCTTGGAATCAAAGGAGTTATAACTATCAATATAGCGCCGGAATCTATAGATTTTATTCTATCTGATAAACAAGCATTTCCATGCAGTCATGGGTTAGATTTCAGTCCAAAATTTTATTCTATTTCATTTTACTTTATTCTATTCTATTTTATTTTGATGGAGATCCACTTCTGACCAAAGACCGTCCCTTTCATTGAATAAAATCATCTACTTTTGTCTAGAACAAAACATATTAATTACGTCACCGTATTGAGGGGATTAAACACGTGATAAGAGGAAAACAATGGAGAGGAAAGCAGTAGTAAACACGAGAGGAGGCTCACATTCTCTAAAGTAATTACAATTGCACGTTCACAAAAGCGCAAACATGTTTGTACAATTATAAAAATACGATGGTTCATATGTGTATGTGTGTGTGTGTGTGTGTGTGTGTGTGTGTGTGTGTGTGTGTGTGTGTGTGTGTGTGTGTGTGTGTGTGTGTGTGTGTGTGTGTGTGTGTGTGTGTGTGTGTGTGTTTGTGTGTTTATGTGCGTATGTGTGTGTGTTTACCTGATTTTATTTAACCAATGGTAGTATAAAGGGAAACTCTCGTGGGTTCCTGACTCTTACTCTCCAACTTGTTATATATGGCTACAAACATACGCGTGTGTGTGTGTGTGTGTGTGTGTGTGTGTGTGTGTGTGTGTGTGTGTGTGTGTGTGTGTGTGTGTGTGTGTGTGTGTGTGTGTGTGAGAGAGATTTTGTTTGCTTGTTTAGAAATATATAGCTATATATGCTGTAGCTTGAAAGCAGCAGTTCTCATTCATTCAAAGATTATGTCTATGATACAACATTTGACCTACATTTCTTGTTAGAAGTAGACTTCTATAATTCAATGTACGATAGTAGTTGTTAATAGTAAACTACCTGTATATCTTTTATCGTTAATTTTTCATTTCTACAAGAACACAAATTGGCACTAGATAAACTTCACCTATCTACCTTGTATCGTTTGTTACCTACATAATAAAAAAAAATACTGCTCGAATACAGACATTTCGCAAAATTCGCATTACGCTTATATATTAATTACCCAACTCCCGAAGAAAACGAAAGCCGTGGCCCCGTTAATGGAAAACTGGGGTTATTTGCTCCCATTAATAAATTTCTCATATCTATTTTCCCTCCAGCTAAGTTTGGAATAAAGGCGAAGTGATGCACGGCCCTACAGGACCTCGCCATTATGTGTCCCTGAATATGGAGGTTCTGAGCTCACCAAGCGCTCCTGATGGATGAACTCAGGCCTCAATACCTTCCTCGTCGTGGCAGTTCCCCCGGATTAAACCCCTTCACCATGGGAGAATAGGACTCGGAGAAATAAAATCGACTAACGAAAACTAAAGTAGGTGCACATGCCGGCAAATAGCAGAGAATAGGTTATTAGTGTTAGGGAATAATTAGGCTAAGATACTTTAACTATGTTGTAGGGTGGAGTTCTTCTCTAAATATAATCAAATTCCGGTAGCTAGAATATACAATAAATGTACATGTCACAAGACTCAAAGAAAACGAGAAGCGCAAAAGTAGGTGCACATGCCGGCAAATAGCAGAGAATAGGTTATTAGTGTTAGGAAATAATTAGGCTAAGATACTTTAACTGTGTGGTAGGGTGTTCTTCTTCTCTAAATATAATCAAATTCCGGTAGCTAGAATATACAATAAATGTACATGTCACAAGACTCAAAGAAAACGAGAAGCGCGCAAATAGCAGAGAATAGGTTATTAGTGTTAAGAATTAATTAGGCTAAGATACTTTAACTGTGAAGTAGGGTGGAGTTCTTCTCCATGTATAATCAAATTCCGGTAGCTAGAATATACAATAAATGTACATGTCACAAGACTCAAATAAAATGAGAAGCGCGAAAAACTTAAGTAGGTGCACATGCCGGCAAATAGCATAGAATAGGTTACTAGTGTTAGGAAATAAAGATACTTTAACTATGTTGTAGGGTGGAGTTCTTCTCTAAATATAATCAAATTCCGGTAGCTAGAATATACAATAAATGTACATGTCACAAGACTCAAAGAAAACGAGAAGCACTGGGGTCTTGCTCATCAGGCGACAACTAGGTAGGCCTATTTCTTAAACGCAACAAAAAAGTTTGACACATGAGTAGAAGTTCTTCTCATCTGAGTAAGATAGTTTGGCGGCCATTAGAGTTAAAGTACAAATAGCGGTAATTAAAATAAAAACATTGCTGATCGAAGATTAACTCGTTCTTTATGGTGACGTAGTTTATGAGGTTTATTCTAAGGACAAAGGGATTTCATAGAGCTCAGGAAAGCAGACTGGACCAGCTCCTAAATAAAGAAGATTTCGTTTGATCCTGTCTCCCTTCAGAACAAAGTTCATATCTTCAAACTGAATAAAGTCCCCTGTCTCTCACCAGAAGTAAATTCATAAAGTAAGTCACGGCATTGGTCTTCACGCTATAAGGTCATTAATTTCAATCTTGTGTTTGGGAATTAACGTTAAAAACCTTTGGCCAATAAATTCATTCTACCTATATACCAATACCAAGGCGCTTTTTCCACCTTACAAGAGAGGTAGACAATTGAAAAGGCATCTACCCATTCCCACCTACTTCACTCCCAACCATTCCACACCCATCCACCACCCTTTCCTCCCTCTCATCTTAGCTCCTTATGGATGACAGGTCATCCCTGTATCCTGCCCACTGCCCTGGGTCAAAAGTAATGCAGGAAGACAGTACATCTACAGCAAGGCCGTTTCACTTGATCGCTGACCTCTCCTCTACGTTCGAGGAGAAATCCCTTCGGGTTGCGTCAAAATATCATTCACACTTAACTACTCCCTGTTCCTCCCTCCCCCATTCCCCTCCCATCTTTGCTTCACAGTGTCAACTATAAACAGCCATTCTCCACTCATTCCTATATTCTGCTTTCTCCCTTCCTTGTTCAACGGACATTCCCCTCTTGCTCAAAGTCTCATCAATATATCATTGTCCAACTGAAATTTTAACCCAGTTTTGTAAGGATACAAGGCTTTGTAATTGGGAAGATCTACTTGTTTAGCAGCAGGCAATTCCCTTTCATTAGTGGGAAATTTTTGCAAATGTCAGATAACTCACCTCGTTTACAATGAGTTATAATGAAGTGCAATGATAATGCATACCGATAGGAGAAACTTTCGGTCCATAACCAAGTATAATGAATGAATGAATGTATTATCTTAGTAATATATGAATCAGTTGATTAACAAAGAATAAATAAACAAATAATAGATGAACAAATAACTAAATGAGTACAAATAAACAAACATGAAATCCTTAAGTGTTTATCCAGACGAATTTTAGAGCTTCGAAATGTATTACACTCAACTGCCTCGCCAGGAAACTCGTTTCATCTATTGAGAATGTGGTGAGGAAATTTGTTTTTACATATTTGTAGTATAAGTATACATCATCACAGTTTGAGTCCATTATTTCTCGTACGGGTAGTATTTGTCGTGAAAACATTTTCAGATTTGATGTTATCTATTCCCTATATAATCTAATAGGCTTGCACTTACCTCCCCTTATTTTTCTTTTTAGGAAAATGGGTTAACGTGTTTCCGGTTTCCGTATGTTTCCGGTTTCCGTATGTTTTGTTTCTAACATTTAGTACTGATTTTATTGCTCTTTAGTGCCCTCTTTCAAATCTATCATTGCCTTTAATAATATAGGATACAAGGCTCATATATAAACAGCATATTTCAACTGTATCCGGATAATTGGTTGATCTAACGGCATATTTTTGCAAGGAACATCATCCCTCTAATTCCCGAAGAGTATAGATAGACTAAATTGGTTTCTTCTAACGAGAACGTCGACTGTGGCGTAATCGGAGGCATGCCGTCTTTGGGGGTTCGAGTCCTGCACTTCTCTTCGATTTCCAGCAGTAACTGTTATCTACCCCAACGGCTATGCGCCTCCTGGCGTATGCTCCTCTTTTTTTTTTTTTATCGAGAACGCTGGATTGGTCTAGATTGCTTAATCCAGATTCTCACACAGCAACAAGCGGCTGCATAACACGGAGAGGACGGAGAGTGAAAGATATACCAAACTTTTTATCTAAATCGTCTTATATTTGTATTCTAGCTGCTGTAAGTCAATTCTATCCTGACAAAAGGAAGTTCCAAGTGATAAACAGATTAAAGTCTTTAGCATCTTGATTAACTCTTTCATAACCCAGCATGAAATGTACGTGTAAACTGTTGTCACAAACGGTTATATCTGAGAGAAACTCGAAGTTCTGAGAGTGTTAAAGAGAAAAGCGATGAAAAGAGGTGCACTGGGAAGGAGAGAGTAAGCGGAAAAAAAGAAATGATAAGTGGGGAAAATGGCAAAGTAGATAAAGTTTAACTAAAGAAAGAGAAATTACAGGAAGAAATCTAATAAATCACAGAAATAAGGAGAGAGAAAACAAGAGAAAGAGGAGTAAACTATGAGAAATTAAAAGAAAGGGACAATAGAGGATAGTAAGTAAAAATGTGAGGAAATATGCCAAAAATATATAGATACTTATATCAATATTTAAAGAAATAAAAGGCAAATGCATAAATCGTGACCAAAGTCGTCACCCCTGCCCTATATGCTTCGACTGCCAGGGCGACTAACCAATAGTCACTGCATATGAACCCAGGTCTACGTAGTGCTGGATGAAGTCAAACCAATTGCTCCAGATTACATACACATATATATACCAACGGCTTTCTCCCTCTTACAAGGAAGGTAACCTTAAAAAAAAAAAAAAAGGGGGCATAAAATCCACTACCACCCATTCCATCACCACATACTGCACTCCCATTCACCCACCCCTCCCTCCCTCTTATCCTGGCTCCTCCTGGATGACGGGTCATTCCTGCATCTCGCCCACTTCCCTGGGTCAGAATTGTACGAGTATGAACAACAAGAGAATAAAAGGAATACAAAATTGATGAGGATGGTCAGAAAAATAATAAGAAGGGGATGAAGGGAGGGAGGCAGAGAAAAAATAAAAGCAAAGGGGAAGGAAGGGCAAAGGAGAGGTAAGGTAAAAAGGAACTGAGGAGGAGAGGAAGATAGGAAGAGGAATAGAGTGGGAATAGGGAAGAGAGAGGGGGAGGAGAGGAAGATAGGAAAAAGAAGAAGGTGGGAGAGAGAGGGAGAAGGCGGAGGGGAGGGATAAAGCAGGAAGAGTGATAGGGGAAGTTACAATAATAAGGGGAGAGAGAGAGGAAAAGGAGGGTGAGGGGCAGGGAGAGGAAAGAGATAGGATAAGGAAGAGAGCGAAGGAGACGAAAGGGAGAAAAGAGACGAAGAAGAGAAAGGATAAGAGAGATATGCAAGAACAACAATTAATGAAATGGGAAACAGGCGGAATACTAGAAAAAATAGACAAATAAAGGAAATACATGGAAGAGAGAGAGAGAGAGAGAGAGAGAGAGAGAGAGAGAGAGAGAGAGAGAGAGAGAGAGAGAGAGAGAGAGAGAGAGAGAGAGAGAGAGAGAATCAAAGACATGTAAAGAAAATGTTGGACGGGAATGTTTAACCTCCATGATGCAGTGATCCCCTGAACTCAATCAAATCATCTAACGTCATTCAAACAGAACATAATCTGTCACGTACATTATCACAACGAAGTTCATTGATACCACTATAGTGATACTCCTTAACTGAATAAAATCGCCTGGTGCTAACCAAAACGAAAAATTAAAAAATACGTCATCTACAGGGTTAACTAACAAGGTAAATCAACAGGGTTAATCTTGAGCACAGTGTAACTTAACCCCTGCCTTACCGCAGGGTACTTTTACTAATATTCTTGCCACCGCCATGCGATTTTATTCAAATGAATGTGACCTTTCTGGTTGGAAGGGGTTGACCTAATCTGGCCTGTGTCTTCCTGATATGTAATTCGTTAAACAGACTTGGTCGAAGTTCGTTTCTTTCATTTCACGCCACGAAAATGAATGGAGCAGTTCGATTTAATCAGTTTTTAGCATCAAGTCTATGAATATATATAAAAAAAACAGCTTGTTGGTAACTGATATAAAATTAAAACTGCTTCCCGGTCAGAAAGGCTTAAACCCGAGATGGTAAACTCATAAAAAACATAACAGAGAGACTCAGTTGACCAAGGTAATAGATACTACAAACTCCGACTAGCAGCTCGTGAGGAACACTCTTGCCGTGACGTCACCACCGCTGTCAAATCCCCTATTGGCTCAGGTTTGAAGTCGGTGAGACGATGTATAAAGGATTTAGTATTATAGAGGGAAGTAAATGCAATGTACGACCGTGGTAGTGCAAATACAGTCGGTCTTCGATTAATGCGCTTCTCGCTTCTATCGAGAGCCTATAACACTGATTTATTTCCTGGCTCTGTTGCAATGTAGCAGTTGGAGTGTATGTCAAGTGTGCAGAGTGCCAGGGAGTGGATGGTGGCACCGGAGGGAAAGGGGGAGGGGGTAAGGGGAGGGAGGCTTACTTCCTTAAATGCGGTGACGTGCATTGTGGATCTTTGCTCAGCTGTAGGGGTAGATTTTGGGTAATATGGGGTCGAAACCCTTTCAAAAAGGTGAATATATATATATATATATATTCATAAATATATATATATATATACATATATATATATAATATAAGATCATTTTATGACAGTCGCGCAAGGATCCGAACCTGCTACTCAAGGCGCCTAAGAGGCCCCGTGACTGCCACCTCAGACCGCTCGACCACTGATGCTTAAAATCGTATGAGCTCAGAACACAACTGATTCTCGAGATTGAGAAGGTCGCTAACTGCGGCCATGACTCTCTTTTTATCATACGACCAAGCACACTCGTGGGAGGGTAAGGAGGGGAACGAATCCCTTTCACGCTTCTCGCCATTGTAACCATATGAGAAATTCGCTGTCCACTAGCTTATTTCTTATATATATATATATATATATATATATATATATATATATATATATATATATATATATAAATATATATATTGAAGGTGGAAAAAGAAGTCACGGGTCTAGTTCCGAGTTTTTAAGTTTATTCTTGACCGGTTTCGCTCTATGCTTCATCTGAAGAAGTATAGAGCGAAACCGCTCAGGAATAAACTAAAAAACTCGGAACTAGACCCGTGACTTCTTTTTCCACCTTAATCAACTTGTCACAATGTCCCAGCATATATATATATATTCTCTCTCTCTCTCTCTCTCTCTCTCTCTCTCTCTCTCTCTCTCTCTCTCTCTCTCTCTCTGAGCTATGCCTTTTGAGTTCATTCAGTTGTAAGATGGAACGGAGTCTCGACCGCTCCGGACTTCTGCTGAATGAAATCGATTGACTTCAGCACTAACCGAAAATGAAAGCAAACGACATAAGTAATGACGTCACCGCATTGAAGGGGTATGTAAAGACTCGTCAAGGCTTCTCCAAAAATGATATATCACATTGAGCAAAAGGATTCCCTCCAAACCCCTTTTTTAAACAAATAAAGATAAATAAATAAATAAATAAAAACAAATAAACAAATAGATATATAAAATAAAATAAAAAATAAATAGATAAACAAATGTCTAGTGTCGGCGAGAACTAAATCTATAAAGGGATAGTAGTAGTATTTTGTAAGCAATAAAATGCGTCGCTGACCTTGGGAACAATATCGCACCGAAGAGTTGGAGTCACGGAGGAGGTAAAGCAGAGATTGGAGGGAAGCAGAACGGAGGAACAGATGTTAAAAGGAGTTTGTTTTTTTTATGTTAGTCTTCAAGTATTAAAAAAACTGTGTGTCTCGTGAGAGTAAAGAGGCTACTAAAGTTTCGAAAATTTTGACTGCACATATCAAAGCACCGAACTTGGTATTAAGGGAGAGTAAGGAATGAATGGATTTTTTGGTTATTATTCTTACTTGGGTTTTTCATTTCGTGGAATAAAATTACTTTGCGTTAACCAGAACAAAATCGGTAATGGAAGACACAGGAATTCATTGGATATTAAAAACATAAGAACGAAGGAGACTGCATGAATAACCATCTCACGTAGGCCGCGTATCCTGTTTTCCGCTTTCTGAACCACTGGAGAGGCTATTTGCACCACCTTTACCCTGTGTGCTCAGACTTCCAGGGCAAGTGGAAGTCACTGAGAGCTCTTGCATTACAAACGCGGGATCGCGTTGTGTGAATTCGTTTGACCGAAACCAACGTGCTATTTGTCACATACTACAAGGTCTATGGGACAAGTTGGTCAGGAGAGGAGGAGAGCTTCTGAGTACCTAGTTCGAAATGTGTATCTACTCTATTTGCCATCAGACAATTCTCTTCAGTTGAGGGGATTCTAAGAACACCAAAGAGCCAAAAGGTACCTTTACAGCACCATCGCAATAATAATAATATTGGAAAATTTCACAAGAATGAAACTGATGTTTAAGCTCAACTCCCATCTGTACTCTGGGAGGGTGTGGAATCGGGTGTGGGGTGTGGGGTGTGGGGTGTGGGGTGTGGGGTGTGGGGGTAAGGGATGTTGCTCTCTCTCTCTCTCTCTCTCTCTCTCTCTCTCTCTCTCTCTCTCTCTCTCTCTCTCTCTCTCTCTCTCTCTCTCTCTCAGTCTCTCTCTGCTGTATTAGACTACATTATGAATTTCCATGACAACCACTCCATGGCATGGGGGTTACCATGGTGACTGTGATTTGAGCAACACATGTATTGTTCAGACTGTCGCCAGGCGATTTTATTCCGTCTAATTATCTCCCTCCCCTTGCAGTCTATGTTACTTATCTCGACAATGATTCTAACCGAAATCTGAATCACTTATATACACTTGTGACTTTCGACAAGTAAATTTTATTCAAATAAATTGAAACTATGGAGCCTCATACTTCACCTTCCTACTGGGTGGTCATCTTCATTTCGTTATGGCTGCCGACAGGCTATTTTATTCATCTCTGTAGCATCACGCTGGTGGGAAAGGTTATTTGTTTATACCCACTATCGTTGAGGAAGCTCATACGTCTTCCATCACAAATAATCAACGCTTCTGTTTGGGACAATATCAACCCGAAGAGATGGAGTCAAAGAGACGATAGAGGAGAGATCCAAAACGGAATGCTGAACGGAGGGACAGAAGAAGTCAATAGTGATCAGAATTCTTTTGGAGAGAGGATTAGTCTCAATCATAAAAAAAGTGCTCCGTGACTCACGAAATTCACTGAAATACCTATTGCAGAATTGGATACCAGTTTCATTTTTATTCTGGCTACCGCTAAGCTATTCTATCCATCTCGGTGTCACCCTCAGAGTATTTGTTCCGAATATCTATGTCCCTGGTGGAATACCCTGACACAAAGCTAAGAGAAACGACACAGAAACTGACGAGCTGCAAGGGTAATATTGCATCGGGGGGTAAGAGGGGGAAGAGAAGGATGGGAGGCAAATTTCTCCCCGCATCGATGCTGGGAGGAACCTGCGGGAGCAGCCGCTGCGGCCGCAGCCATTGCGGCGTGAAATACTGCGTCGCTGTGGAAGAGTGATGGTGAGGCACAGGATGCGGCGCTGTTGTTTGAGGATGAGGAGAATGTTTCAGTGATGTAATGGTGCCCACTCGAGGGATTTCGCATGCACGATCAGGGACGGAAACGGTTCGGTGGAGCCGACTCTACGTACTGTATACTGACTAAGGATGCGGGAGATTTATGACAGTGTGCGTGGGACTGCCATTGGAATATTTCACTTTAGCGCTCCGTGTTAACCATCGAGGGACTTCTGTGTCGCCACAGGGTGACGCAATATATCACCGAAGAAAGTAAACACGCCAGAATTGATCCCAGGTCGTGACCTCAGTCTTTGGGAGCTCCTCCGGTTTAGAGGAATAAGCTTCGCTGGGAGAATTTTTTTTTTTCTTCTTCTTCTTCTTTTTCCGCCACTCTGGCTAACATTTTGGACAATCTGACCGTGCCGATTGGATAAATAGAACGTCGTTATTACCTTCTTTACTGGATGGTGTTTTTCCTTTTTATTCCTACTGTTGCCAAGCTGCTTTATTCATCTCTGTAGTACCTCTTCATTTGCAAAGAGGTTTCTGCTAAACTTTCCTTTTTTTTCGTATCTGGTAGATTTTTTTTTTCTGATTGCCAACAGACTATTTCATTCAGCTCTTGTGCCACTTCCTCTACCACTCTGTTTGCGAAAAGGTCAAATTATTATCATTATTATTTTATTATTTGTTTATCTATTTATTTTGTTTACTTTTTTTTCTTATCTTATGCACATAGTGACAAGCGACTCGAAATTTTTATGCAAACTGGTTTCCAGCTCATTCCTCTCTGATGCATAAAACCGTCTAGTGTTAGCCACAACAAATTCTTTGAAAGGACACACAAGAACAAAGTGGGTTCACTAGAACGAGTGGATTAGTAAGAGAGTATGAATAAGTAATACTTTTTTTTAAGTGTTAATCGCATAGTGGAAGCCGCTACTAGTTACCAGTGATCGCCAGATTTTGTTTCAAAGTGCTGCGGTCAACAAGTTCCGGATTATGCTTAGATTAACCTTCTTTGGGGTAGTTACTGATGAAATATGCGTGGCATCTGTATATATTCCTTGATAGTTATAATACTTTTGCATACAGGCTTTTCTGGAACACGTTTTAGAAATAAACATAGTAAACATACTTCAGGTCATGTGATTTTAACGTAATTTTACGAGTGTCTTGCAGCATAAGTAGCTGAACAATTTTGTCAATTTTCAATACAGTTTCTAAACTAGTCGCTGATTTATAGAAAATATCTGACGTGAGTTTACCCGTTACTCCTTAAAACAAAATTATAAAAATCCGAAATACTCAGCGGACTTTCATCAGAAATCAAAAGTTGTTATTTAGCGTTAAAAGGTATCTGAGAAGAGATTAACAACTCATTCCCTGACCATAGTATCTTATATTTGATTTAGGTTCTAAAGTACCTTTTAATCCATGTGACGTACTCTAAAATTTATATTCTGGCTGAAGAGGGATTGATATGGGACAGAATTTATCAAGATCTTATGTTGTCTCTAAATTACCTAACAGTCACTTCCGTAACGGATAACACTTCTCCTTTTACTTTGATTTTTAGCCACTTTAGTTTATTCATCTCAGTGGGATCCTCCGTCAACGAAATGGTTACAGTCTATTCCAAATAACCCACTCTGTACACAATGGCACTTCTTCAGTAATGAAATTCAGTTCCAGATAATGTTGTATTCTTTATAGATTCTTTCAAAGTGTAGTACACTGGTGTATTTCGGCCCTTGCGGCCAATTTTCACGTTTAAAGTGACTACATTGGTTTCAAACTACATTCCTAACCACAGCCACTACAACACACCCAACACTCCACATATACTTCATACCATACATGGTAACCTTACCAACCGGATTAAGTCACTATGATGAGATAGAAAGGCTGTATCGTTCTGCAGTGGATAGGGTGGTCCTGTAGTAAGCCATACACTAAACTCACTTTTTTCAGAAAACATCTTTTTCATTCCAAGATGATTACGATGTAAACATACGTGAGGGTAGTACTCGTACAAGCCATGTTTGCACAACTGACTCCCACGAAGGTGGATTTGGTGCACTTTTTGTTCAGTACAGTAGATGCGATTTTATGCAGGTCACGAGATCGACTCATGTATGACTAGGCTTTTGAACAATCAAGACCTCTTTTCATGCTAGACTATGGACCCTCAACTAAATAAAATTCTTTGGATTCTCCCGGAACAATTTGCATCAAGTACCTCCAAATCTAAAATTGGCCGACTATGTTCTAGTCTATTTATCTGGAAACAAATTACATGGCAAGATATCAATTTCATCAAATGGCATAAGGTACTACCGAATCCAAATTGCCCAACTATTTATCTATTTATCTGTGTCTAATTACCTCTTAGTGAATGACACAGCAGGATATCAGATTTATTTTCAACAACGCTTCATTGTAACGTATCATTTTATCAATCATACATTTGCAAGGTAGAAAATATATAGCGACAAGACACCATTATAGGATAAAGGTAACAAAAGATTGTCAAGCTTTGAAATGTGGCTGCATATACCATGTTGAAGGCGCTCTTTTCTATACTTCGATTGCTCTCCCCGTTCTTCCAGACTCTATGGATTAGTGTCACAGGGTCTGGGTATGGTGGTGGGATGGAGTGCGTGGGCGGGGGTGAAGGATTGAGAGGATGGGATGTGGGTGTGAGGTTGAGGGAGGGGAATGTTTTATAGAGATTCGAACCTGAGGGTTTTGTTTGGGTTAGGGATGGGTTGCGGTTCAAAGCGGCTTCGGGCTGACGAGATGGGATAGGACGGGGAAAGTGATGCGGATTTTATTGTTGTGTTTTGCATTGTGGCCTTTGCTGGTTCGCTCGTTGGCACCACGAATGCATTGCACACCGCTCCGGTTTCAACGTTTGGGGCAGATGGTGCTCAATGGCGCCAATGTGGTTGTCCACTGGTGACTCTGATATTATGAGGCTCCTCTGATGTTGACTTGTTACTGACAGACTTATCATGGTGGTAATTTAGTTGATGTATATATATATACATATATACATATATATATATATATATATATATATATATATATATATATATATATATATGTATATATTCGCATACCAGATATCACCAGTTTCTGTACGGCAAGTCTAGCCAATGCGTGCTCCTTACATGAACAATCCAGTATACAGACAAGACGTTGAATCTGTGTCCATTGTGTGCCTTGTGTATGGACGACTCAGTACACACGAATCTCGTACCTTAATCTCTTTTTGGAAGGCTAGCGTGTGTATAGCATTTATGTGCCTTTATAGAATGAATCACACAAGCAATAACCTCCTTTCTTCATCCCTTTCTGGAGGACGAGTTTGTGTATAGCTATCCTGTCTTAGACATAAACAAATGACAAGTCGTGGATGGTGCCTCAGA
>NC_134801.1:46698178-46705678 GCF_046742065.1 Oratosquilla oratoria
ATTCAAGACTTTTATTACTATATCATATGCTTATCTTGTTACATGTGATGGATGCGTAAATCACAATATATCTGTATATTGCACTTCATTGCTTCAGGGTTTAACAATGCAAAAGTTTGGATGTATTTTGTTGGAGTTTTATATTTTCGATAAGCTATAGTAATATTTAAAGAATATTTTTCTTATTATCTATATGAAAAAGATATCTTTGTAACTTTTATCATTTATAAAGCCATCTGAACGATAACTTCCGTTTGTAGTATGTAGTGTTTTTTTTTCTTTTAACTTTTCATTATATTCTCTATATACACAAGGGTCCTGCCTCTTTTCAACAGCTTATACTCATGAGCTTACTGGATATCTCACTATATATATATATATACATACCATAATTTTTTTTTATTTTTACAGTGGACTGGATGCAGGGATGACCCGTCATCCGGGAGGTGCCAAGAAAAGAGGGGGGGAGGAGGGGGGAGGGGAATGAAATATATAGGAAATGGAATCGGTGGGAGAGGTTTCTATGCCTTTTTCTTTTTGGCTACCCCCCGTGTAGGGGTAAAAATCTTTTGGTATATGTATGTATGTATATTGTTATAAACTCCTTATTAGCCCCTTATTGTTTTTGTACCCTGAAAATGCCCTGATGCTTCAACTCCCCTCCAATCCATTTCTGTATTGTGTGGGACCTGTAGTTGACTCTCTTCGTGACACTATTTTCTCTTCCTCACTAAAAGCTAATTAATGTGCCCATACCGATAGTACCTTCTCTCTTTTCTTTTACTTTCTTTACATTAATATCCGTTCTAAAACTCTAAATTTAGAGCTGATGTACGCTACCATTTGATTGTTTTTCTCGTTTTTCGATGCCAACGAGACGCTTTCCCGTATCTTTTACAAAACACATCCTTCTAGAGATCCATCGCCTTTTTGGCAACACTCAGCTTTTTCCTTTAGAACACTTTAAAATTTCTTCCAACTATGTTCTAACAATTTTCTCTTGTCCCCTTCTTTCACCAGTTTATACTACACACCCTCGACACCCCCCGGAAAAAATAGTATATGTCACAATGTTTGACTTTTTTTTTTATTATTGTCTCTTTATTGTGTTTTTTTCTTTATTTCTATTTCCCTACTCTTCCTTATTTATCTACTTTGTTTTTCTCTCCTATTCATTGCCTTCAACGCCTCCATTTCCATCTCCTAATGTCTCTCCACTTATTCATATTCCGCTTATTTTTCTTTCTCCTCAACTTCTATTTCATTCCATCCTCTTTTCTCTTGTCCTTTCATTACTACTCTTTCTCTTTTATCCACTCTCTTCTTCCTTCTGTATCTGCTCTTCATACATCACTCACTTTCTTCCCTTTTTTTTTTTTTACTTTATGTTTTTGTCTTCCTCTTTTGTTACCTACCCCTCTCCTCCTTGTCCTTATCTTCCTCCTCCTCGCCCTGCTCCTATTTCTCCTTTTCCTCCTCCTCTTCCTCCTTGTTCTCTTGCCCTCCTTCCTCTTCGTCCTTATAAGATGCTTCTTCCTCATCCTACTCTTCCTGCTTCTTCTCCACCTCCTCCTTTTTCTTCCCCCCCACCCCCGCAACCTCCCTCGGAGTACGAGACCTCTAAGAAGAATCGGGCTGTGTCCCACTTTATTATTCATCCGCCCATTATAACGCCTTGTTCCGCGCGCCCCTCTCCTCGAATGGGCGTTTCACTTGCAGATTTCGGCGCATTTTTCCATCCCTCGCCTTGACAATGACTCGGGATTTTTGGACGTGATACACTATCGGCTTAACAACGCGCGGGGTTTTACTCAAAAGGCACGAGAGGATTCCCGGTGTTGCTTTGTCGGTTTTATTGGAGAATAGGGGTGGGATTTGCGGCGGTGGTGGTAGAGGCGCCGGTGGTGGTGGCTGTAGAGTGATAATGAAAGTGTTGCTCCGGTTCGGGTGTTCATGATGGTGGTAATGGTGATAGTGACGGTGATGCTGGTGGTGTTCCTGTTGGAGGTAGTTGGTGAAATATATATTTAATTCATCAAAACCTTTTAAGAGTTTGTTTTGATCAACGTCAGATTATTCTTTATAGCTCCCACTGGAATCTGAAAGCCTAAGAAGTAGTGGTGGTTGTCCTGTCCAAGAGTAGCGACTTCGAAGACTCTCCCGAGATCGGGGTGGCCACCGTCGTCGTGGTGGTCGGAGATGATGGCGATGTTAGCGTTCGTTTGCGCTTTTGTGTGTGAGGGCGAAAGGTTAGGTGGAGGGGGAGGGGGACGGGGAAGGGGGAGGGGGACGAGGGGGACGGGGAGGGGGGAGGGGGGAGGCGAAAAGGAGTGTGTGAAGAGGACCATAATGATAATGACAGGCAAAGGGGGCGGGGAGAAAAATGGCGCGGAGGGAGGCCAGAAAATGAGCAAAAGAAAACAAGTTAACTTGTGTCTCTGAAACACATTATGCGTATATTACAAAAGATCACTTGTTTATGAGTGAAGCAATTACATCGGCCCTGTGTACTACAATCGCCAGAGAAATAAGCCGTCACTGAAAGTCGTTAGCTTAAGTCCACATAGCGTGATAATATATGTTTTCATTACTAATGAAATTAATTTATTCATGTATTTATATAAATATTTATTTGTTTATCTATTTATTAATCTTATTCATCTTATTTGTTTTTCATTTTTGTTCATTTGTTAATTATCTATTCCTTTATTTGTTTACTTATTTATTCATTTATTATTGAGAAACTGATCATGATAACGATTATGACGATAATCAATAACGATAGAGATGACGGTGATGATAGTGATGGTTGTAATGATAATGATGACGACTATGACTCCGACGACGTGCCAAAGATGATGATAATGACGAGAAACTGCATTATATACAAAATCAACTAAAAACATACAAAACCTCTACATTACATTTTCAAAGTGACGTAGGAACAACGAGGGAGGACCAGTGACACACTGATAGGTGCCATCGCCTCAATGTCATGTGAATTCAGAGTCAGGACGTGGAAGCCACTCCGTCTTGCGGCTCTTGTAGTGATTCACCATGTACCCTCTTCTTGTTTTTCTTCAGATATAACCATTATCACTTCAGACTGATAGTACTATTATCTTTACAGAAAATGAAGCGTTCTGTAAACACACATATATAAACTCACACACACACACACACACACACACACACACACACACACACACACACACACACACACACACACACACACACACACACACACACACACACACACACACACACACACACACACACATGCACGCACACTCACATTATATATATATATATATATATATACATATATATATATATACATATATATATATATATATGTCCTAATATCACTTTTTCAAACAACAAAAATCCAAACTGACTAAAGATAAATTTTTTGATGTCATGAAAATCATAATAAATCTGCTTACGTTATACTCTGTCCCCAGATATTGAAGCTTTTTACACCAGAAAGAATATAACAGGGGGGCCCACGTCTTTAGTACGAGCTTCCTCATGTGGCTTTATTAGCAAACCAGAAAGCTTCTCACGGGGCGCCACGAAAGGAAGATCGACATGACGCACCACAAATTAAAGGATCCAGAATTCCGCCTTTAAAATTCAATATTTAGAGGCGACCTTTTCCAGTACTTATATATTGTGCATATGGTGACCCTTTATAAGAAGGGAAGGAAGAGGGTCAAGTGAAGGGCGGTGAGGAGGAGGAGGAGAAGAAAAGTTGGAAGAAGGTGGTGGGAGGAGGGGGGGAGGTAGTGGATCACGTGATATCAAATTTGTATGGTCTGAAAACGAGTCCCGAAACGTCGGTATTATACAAATTGTTTTCATCTTTTCAATGTACATATACACATACATATATACGAGTACATACTTACACATATACATACATAACATACATAACATGCATAATATACATAACATATATATACATACATAAACATACATACATACATACTTATATACATACATACATACACACACACACAAATGTAAACATATATGCATGCATGCAAACATACATGTATACATAAATACCTAGAGACATACATACGCTTGAAAGAGGAAAACGCTTTTTTCCATTCTCCACACGAATTTTAGACGTCTGAGAATTCTCACCCCTGCATTCAGCCTCTCTTGCGGCAACAGGAATCTTAGTCTAAGGAAAAATAAACTTAGGCATTTATAGGCAGCTAAAGCCACCTCAATCATGATGAATCTTGCCATCACCGTAACGATTTCTTGCTTCTTTTGTTCTTCCTCTTCCTCCTGTTCCTCTTCCTCCTGTTCCTCTTCCTCTTCTTCCTCTTCCCCTTCTTCCTCTTCCCCTTGTTCCTCTTCCCCTTGTTCCTCTTCCCCTTCTTCCTCTTCCCCTTCTTCCTCTTCCCTTTCTTCCTCTTCCCCTTCTTCCTCTTCCCCTTCTTCCTCTTCCCTTTCTTCCTCTTCCCCTTTTTCCTCTTTCCCTGCTTCCTCTTTCCCTTCTTCCTCTTCCCCTTCTTCCTCTTCCCCTTCTTCCTCTTCCCCTTCTTCCTCTTCCCCTTCTTCCTCTTCCCCTTCTTCCTCTTCCCCTTCTTCCTCTTCCCCTTCTTCCTCTTCCCCTTCTTCCTCTTCCCCTTCTTCCTCTTCCCCTTCTTCCTCTTTCCCTTCTACCTCTTCCCCTTCTTCCTCTTCCCCTTCTTCCTCTTCCCCTTCTTCCTCTTCCCCTTCTTCCTCTTCCCCTTCTTCCTCTTCCCCTTCTTCCTCTTCCCTTCTTCCTCTTCTCCTTTTTCCTGTTCCCCTTCTTCCTCTTCCCCTTCTTCCTCTTCCCCTTCTTCCTCTTCCCCTTCTTCCTCTTCCCCTTCTTCCTCTTCCCCTTCTTCCTCTTCCCCTTCTTCCTCTTCCCCTTCTTCCTCTTCCCCTTCTTCCTCTTCCCCTTCTTCCTCTTCCCCTTCTTCCTCTTCCCCTTCTTCCTCTTCCCCTTCTTCCTCTTCCCCTTCTTCCTCTTCCCCTTCTTCCTCTTCCCCTTCTTCCTCTTTCCCTTCTTCCTCTTTCCCTTCTTCCTCTTCCCCTTCTTCCTCTTCCCCTTCTTCCTCTTCCCCTTCTTCCTCTTCCCCTTCTTCCTCTTCCCCTTCTTCCTCTTCCCCTTCTTCCTCTTCCCCTTCTTCCTCTTCCCCTTCTTCCTCTTCCCCTTCTTCCTCTTCCCCTTCTTCCTTTTCCCCCTCTTTCTCTTTCCCTTCTTCCTCTTTCTCTTCTTCCTCTTTCCCTTCTTCCTTTTCTTCCGCTTCCTTTTCTTCCTCTACTTTAGCTTTGGCGTTTTAGCTCACACGAGAGAACGAGTTTCTTCTTTATATCAAAAACAGAGTGGAAGGATGGAACCATTATCCTCCTATCTCACTTTATGGAAAACTTAACATAAAAGCAAAACAACATGATGCACTAATTAATCTTCACCTGAACAACATAGTTTTCTCCCTCAATTCGCTCAATCTCTATTCAAGAGCTTCAACTGCTTCTTTCTCTCCTTCTCCTCCTTCTTCCTCTCCTTCTCCTCCTTCTTCCTCTCCTTCTCCTCCTCCTTCTTCTCCTTCTCCTCCTCTTATCCTCTCCATTCTCTTCCATCATACACTAATATCTTCCCTCGATGTTTATCCCTCTCTGTTCCAAGAACTCCTTGGTATTATTTCAAATTATTTTTTTGGTGTTTAAGTCTTCTTTCCACCACATATGAATCCACTGCTTCCACAGACCCGTCCTCTTTTGTTCTCTCCACATGTGCACACCATCTCAACAAGACCGTGCTAATTGTTTTCTCCATCATCGCTTTCTTTTTAATTCCGTTATTCATATATTCTTATTAAGCACTATAATAAATCCCATTATACTATATAAACTCCTTAAAGAGGTTATTTCTACTATTTATGGCTTACCGTCACCACTAAAATAATGGTTTTGATGTTTATGATATATGAAGTGATAGAGGTGGAAGTACACTATACATTCACTAAAGTGCCTCAATCCCGTTGCTTCCGTGTTGAACAAATAGTCATCCGTTAGCCAGAATAAAACATTTTAGGCTCAAAACCTTGCTGTGGAGGTTTATTGCAACAATCATACTCCCTTCCCGAAAGTGTCTCCTTATCTAAATAAAACCGGCTGTCAATAACAAGAATAAAATACATGCAATACATCACAATAATTATACACGATCAACTCGGGATCCTTTATAGATTTAGCTTTAACTGAAGCTTGATGTTATATCAGCTGTGTGGGCGAACTCCGGAATGAAGATGTGCGATGCATCGCGGGATTGAGTGAAGTCATGAAATCGTCCGCTACCTCGATCAAGCGGCTGATCAGGATACGGAAATAATACATTCCGGGAAAAATCAAATGAACCTCTGCACCCCTGTTTCCCAACCCTGGGGTCGCCAAGACATTTAGTATGCTAAATTTTTAAATTCATATTACTGTGATAAAATTCAATGATGTTAACTTTGTCTTTTATAACCTTAGCAGGGTCGCGGTCATATCATGAGGGTCATATTCGGGTCGCCTGAAAAAAGGTCTGGAAAACACTGCTCTACACTCGTTTAAGAACCTATTCTGGCTAAAACCATACGATTTTATTATGCTAAGAGAAGCGCCCCTATTCCCAAATGGGTTAAAAAAAAAAAAAAAAAAAAAAAAAATACCTCCATCAATTAATCCATTCACGGGTGTCTTCCTTTTGAATTTGAATTTTTCGCGGGGCGGTCTTATTCCGCGGAGGAAACCCCGGATTCGCCATTGGCTTAACCCATCGTCTACCGGGTGACATCGTTTCTTTTACACTGATTACAACCAGACTATTGTATTCATATCCATGGTACCCTCTTGCCAGAGAAGAAGTGCCAATTCAAGTTAACACCTTTGCTAAATCGACAATATCATTATTATTTTAAGTTCAGATGCTTTCGGGTTATTTAATTATTCTTCGTGGCACTCTACCTTCTCTTCTTACGCATCGTCTCGCTAGTAAAGAGGTTCATCTTGGGAAAGTGCCACAGATGGTGCCAGGTACAAAACTCTAACCCAGACCGATACGGTACTATACTTCATCAGCTTATGGTTATGGAAAAAAATGGAGTGCAAGCAAATTCCTGTGTTCGTCAACAGATTACTTTCGGGCAAGAAAAAAAAAGTATATTAAGGAGGCGAATTAAGAACAATTCTGTTAGGATTTGCGCAGATTACTTAAAATCAAGCGAATACATGTATATATATATATATATATGTGTGTGTGTGTGTGTGTGTGTGTGTGTGTGTGTGTGTGTGTGTGTGTGTGTGTGTGTGTGTGTGTGTGTGTGTGGATGTATGTGTTTGTGTGTTCGTATGTGTGTGTGTGTGTGTGTGTGTGTGTGTGTGTGTGTGTGTGTGTGTGTGTGTGTGTGTGTGTGTGTGTGTGTGTGTGTGTGTGTGTGTGGATGTGTGTGGATGTGTGTGTTTGTG
>NC_134801.1:46715678-46723178 GCF_046742065.1 Oratosquilla oratoria
TTCTAGAAGATTCTAAAAGAAGAAGATTCTAGAAGATTCTAGAAGAAGATTCTAGAAGATTCTAGAAGAAGATTCTAGAAGATTCTAGAAGAATATTCTAGAAGAATATTCTAGAAGATTCTAGAAGAAGAAGAAGAAGATTCCAGAAGAAGATTCTAGAAGAAGATTCTAAAAGATTCTAAAAAGAATATTTTAGAAGAAGATTTTAGAAGAAGAAGAAGATGTTAGAAGAAGAAGAAGAAGAAGAAGAAGAAGAAGAAGAAAAAGCTGCTGCTGCTGCTGCCGCTGTTGCTGCTGCTGTTGCTGCTAATGGAAACCGTATCCTCTTTGAACAAACGATAGGTTATGCTTCGAAACAACGATTGAATCAAAACTGATGACAAAACTACCTCTCCCAGCATCTCCCTCGGTACCCACGGCCTGATTTGTGTCCTGCGCTCCTTCATGATTTGCATATGAACCAGGTCTCTCCTTGCAAAGACGAGGCGAAGAAGTGCTCTGACCTACTCGTCCCTATGAAGACCGGTGGGCTCTCTGGGGATTTGTGGGCCCTAAGCAGTACCCGTTGAGACCTGAGGGCCCTAAGCCAAGCCCGTTGTGGTTTTAGTGCCCCAAAAAGTTCCATAGAGATTTGAAGGCCTTAAACAGGACCTAAGTGTTTTCTGTATGATCTGAGTAGCCTAACCATGGCAGGTTTGGATTCAAAGTCCCTGAACAGGGTCCTTAAGGACTCATGAACCCTATGCATTGTTAGCAGGAACTGAAAGCTTTAAACATTGCTCGTAAGAACGTCAAGAATCAAAATAGGACCTATTGGGATTTCGGGGCTCAAAGCAGGGCCCTTATGATTTTGATGGCTCTACAGTAATGTTACTCAACCTTTCAAGCTTTGTGGACTCTTTCTATTGACTCGTATATTCAAGGGACTTATTGATACAGGACTAGCTAGGATATAATAAAAAAGATCTAATCACTTAATCATATATCTATACGTATGAGGCTTGTAGATATAGGTAGATAACTGAGGTAAAGACGGGTAAATAGTGAGAGTTTAATTTTTATTGGATCGGGACTTAGGGGTGACAACTGTGTGACAGCAGGGCACACATATGTAGCAAGAGCTTTTCCCCCTTATTAGGGAGGTAGCCAAGTCAAAGTCACGTACCTAATCCCACCCATTCCACTTCTATCAACTACTACTTCCTTCCTTTCTTATTAGCTCCTCATGGATGACGGGTCTTCCCTGTATCCCGCACACTGCCCTGGGTCAGAAGGAATGTAGTAAGACACAGTTCATCCACAACAAGGCCGCTTTCCTTAATCACTTCACTTACATATTCAGGGGATCCATTGATACGAGATTAGATAGGATATAGTCACTTTTCTAATCATTTAGTGATAGAAACATTATAATACAAATCACCACATTCTGAGAGTATGTAGCGATGATGTGTATAGACAGGAAAAAATTGCATCTCGGTTAAGACACAATGTGTAATCAGGAACTGTAAATATACTAAGTTATGACAAAATTAACCGTAACATGTTGAATTTCCCGGCCTGCGGACCCTTTGGTAGGTATCTGCGGTCCACTCGAGATACGCAGACCCCTGGGCAAAAAAAAAAAAAAAAAAAAAAAAGATCTGCAGGACCCGTAGTGATTTGTGACTTCTAACAAAGGGTCATGATTATTCGACGGTCCTAAACAAGACCCGTGGTATTTTGGAGGTCATACGTAGGGCCCTCTGGTGATCTGAGGCCCATAAGCATGGTCTACTATACTTCTTCCATTACCTGGTGACCCATAGGATGTGGCCGGCAAAACCAGCAGCGTTGCCACGTCTAAACCATCTCCAAAGAAAACGGGGGAGACACCGTTTTCTTTATCTTTGCATGTATGGCCGGTGACTGACAAAGGATGTACGAGTGACTCGCGCACCTGTGACTCAGCGACCTCACCCCACCAACCCCACGGAAATTCCTAGGTTGGGAGCCGCGGCAACATCGCCTGACCTGAGATGCCACATCGTTTAACAAGTATCTTCTTTTCTTTACATGTATAACAATTACTCATATCACCTACCATTTAATGAAAAAATCAATATGCATTTAGAATATTCCATGTTAACATACTCGAGGTAGTGGACATCTTCCCGTATATGCTGAATGTTTTGATTCAGTACGTGACAACATGGCAGACAATACCTTGTGGGTCACGAGATAATGGAAATAGTATAGTATTTGAGAGCCATCAGCAGCATACATTAGGGCTTGAAGATCCTCAGAAGAACCTGTCGGGTCTCGAGGATCCTAAGCTGAATCCGCAGGGATTTGTGAGACCTAAACTGGATCCATATGGATTTAGGGGCCCACAACAGGAATTCATATAATCAAGAAGCCCGTCGGATGCCCGGCATTATCGTTCAATGAATGAATGATACACGATAACATTCAGCTTGTGTTGTTAGATATCTTCGCCAAGGTCCTATTGTTTAATTACTTTGTTAACTCATTCTTTGTACGGGCCGTATTCAAGTACGTCACATTAGGAAGCCCGTCGGATGCCCGGGACTATCGTTCAATGAATGAATGATACACGATAATATTCAGCTTGTGTTGTCAGATATCTTCGCCAAGGTCCTATTGTTTAATTACTTTGTTAACTCATTCTTTGTACGGGCCGTATTCAAGTACGTCACATTAGGAATACAACGCTCCTGAAATTACGTACAATACACTCGCACAAGTGAGTATCATATGCCGTCATTGCCTGAATCATGAGTTCGGGTCCCTTACGAGTTTCTTGAATAAGGGCCTCAGTTGCGTGGCAGAGCCCGAATGTGATAAAAAATAATATTAACCTTTGGGAACTCACAGGAGTTCGAGGGCTTAACCAATTGCTTAGTTTCCTTGTAGGTAGGGCGAGACCTATTGGACGGGTCCTCTGAATCTAAAACGGGCATACTCCTTCCATAGCACTAACGAATGCTGAAAACACCCAGTCAGCGTTGCTGTCATCAATAAAATACTCCTTCGTGTGCTGACAGTACTCAACCAGTGTGCTGGCACTTCAGGTATTCCTGTAATTGGGACTGCTGACGGCGCGTATCTATTCCCAAACCCATCATTAACTTCTTCTCTTCGCCCTCGTCGCATACTAACCTAACCTATGCTACACAATGACAACTCTCTACCTCCCTTACTTCCTGCCTACCTCCCTGTTTCCGTGCGGCCTTGCCTCCATGAGTTCACTTCTTCGCCATTCCCTCCTTAATTTTCTTCGCTCCCTTCCTTTACTCTTCCTTTACTCTTCCTTCTCTCTCTCTCTCTCTCTCTCTCTCTCTCTCTCTCTCTCTCTCTCTCTCTCTCTCTCTCTCTCTCTCTCTCTCTCTCCACCCGCCTTTCATCCACACATACGAGTATCTGTCTTATGTCTTTTCCTCTTTCGTTTAATCCATCTCTATCCCTCTTTTCTTCCCATATTCCCTGCCTCTCTACTTTTCGTCCTCCCTTTCTCCCTGCTTATCTCTTCCTCAGTCTCTCTCACTTTTTTGTTTCCTTCCTCCCCTTTGGTTAACTACTCGGTATATGCCCCTAACAAACAAACAAACAAACAAACAAATAAATAAATAAATAAATAAATAAATAAATAAATAAATAAATAAATAAATAAATAAATAAATAAATAAATGAATAAAAAAATAAATAAATAAATAAATAAATAAATAAATAAATAAATAGATAAATAAATAAATAAATAAATAGAAAATAAAAAACAAAAAATGGTGTCCTCTGTATTCCTAATTCTTTCCTTCTCTCTTCTCTTCTCTTCCCTTTTCCTTCTTTTCCTCCAATTTCTCCCTGTCTCCCTCCCCTTTCCCCCTCCCCATTCTCCAAATCATCCCCTCCCGTCAAAACTAGACCTCCCACCACCCTGTCTGTCCCTTGCCTTGTTTTATGTGCCAACCCTGTATTCCTGGCCGATTCTGCAAGCAGCCAATCAGAGGGCTTGGGCACTGAAGAATGTCTCTTTTACCCGAGAGGCAGCATCCCACTTGGTCCCTTAAAATATCATCTTGCATCCATCAGTCCTGTACTATCTGCTCTACCATCTGCCTGCATCCATCAACTCTGCTTATTCCTCCTCCTCCTCCTCCTCAGCTTCCTCTTCTTATTCCTGCTCTTCTCCTTTTTCTCTTTTTCCCATTCCTCTTCCCCGTCTATCCCTTTTCCTTCTTCTGTTATTCCTCAGCTTCCTCATCTTCTCCGTCTACTTCGCTCCTCCGTTTCTCATACCTTAGGTTTACTTCCGGCTCTTGCCTCGCTGGTCAGAACTCTTTCAACCAATTGCTTCTTATATTTCTATATTTTTCTTCTTTTCCTTTATTTCTAACAATTGTATCTTATTTTGTGGGTATTTCCCAATCCCATATATATATATATATATACATATATATATATATATACATATATATATATATATATATATATATGTATATATATATATATATATATATATGTATATATATATATATATATATATACTTTTTCTTCAAAGTTTATGCCTGTTATTGTACTCCCAACCCATATTTGTTTCATTGGTTTTTACTCCTTTCTTATATTTTGTTAGTAATACCAGAGGTTTCTCATAAAAGAATGGTTTCCTCCACATCACAAAACGTAAAAAGGAATAGTATAGAATAATATGAATAATTATATAAATAGATAAAACAAAAACAATATATATACATATATATACACAGTGCCTAAACAGAAATGTAGATATTTGTAAGTAACACACAAGAAACCCACAGTCGGAGAAAATAAACTTCGAATAAAAGAAGATTCTATATTTCGGCTACTACTCTTCAGGAAATTATATGAGACAGTGGACAATTGGGACTTATAAGCTACAGATACAAAGAAATGTGAGGAAACATGGACTGATGGAATTACTCAGATGAGGGGTAAAAAGGGGTGGCGGGGGAGGGGGAGGGGGAAGGTGAGGGGGAGAGGAAGGGGGAGGGGGCTGTAAGCTTCGGACGAGGTTACTGACCGCCGAGCGGGAAATAATATTAGGAGTCCACTCCCCTTTAGAAATATTAATGTTGGGGCATCCCTCAATTAAAGTTGATTCAACTATTTTCCTCCTGAAACCGCAGAGGGACTTGAACACTAATCTGGCCTTACCTCAGTTGAAAGAATGATTCTTATTTTTTAACATAAAGAAACACGGCCAATTTTTCCTGCCCATAGCTAATTGACCCTTTATGTTCTGTCAATCTAGTGTTAAAATCTCTCCTGTCATTAGAATATAGATTAGAATAAAATTAAAAATGTGACCTACGTAAGTCGCGTCTTTTGCATGTTTGTTTTAGTTACTGTCATTTTGCATGATTGAAGAGGTAAAAAGCCTCAGTATCCAAAGGGTTACTAGTGGAAGTCTTTTCTACGTTTTTCTTTTTATTTCTGGCTGCCTCTAGGATACTAAATTTATTTCAGTTAGAATATTCGTCCCCGGGGGATCCCCTTTGTGGCAAAGGAATTATATGAATAACTAAAAGGCAGAACTCGAGTGAGTGACTGTACTCCGGACACTTGTATTTCTCTCCAATCACCACACCACTGTTCTTGATTACCTCAAGGTGTAGGAAAAGAAGCGAAGACTTTGCGCCATGTGTCGTTTAGCTGAAGCCTTTGCCTCAAGTGCTTCATTCGCCACGGTGATGGCCAATCACTGTATCCGTTTTGATTTGACCCATACAAGAAGAGCGAGACGAAAAAAAAGGTCTGTGATGAAGGACAGGACATTTTTCCACTGGGGGGGAGGGTCTCGTATTACCTTCATCATCCCTTCCTTCCCTACTCTCTTATGCCCTTCTTCCTTCTCATTTACCCAGGGGTCTTATTGATATGGTAATTATCTTCTGGTAATTATCAGAGCATTAAGACATGCGATGGCCACTGCAATTATAATTGGAGTGGCCATTGCGTGTTAGACACCCCCATCTGGTAGATGTTCACTTCTGTAAAGAAATGATTGACCCATGGAGAATCGTCAGAATCCATCGTCATGCAAACCTTGGTTAAAAACAAACAAACGAACAAAAAAAAAAAAAAAAACGGAGTGATAATGATTGAATAAGCGGGAAACCAGTACTGGAGAATTCTACTGAAAAAAGTAACAAAGAAAAGAGAGAAAAAAAAATAGTGACAAAAATTTATCTTTGCAACTTTTGCTCTGCCTGGTGAAGGTAACTGCTTGATCTTAGGTCTGAAATACATTAATCAACATAAGCTAACATCTTTTCGCTCCCGAATGGGTCTCGCACATTTGAATTAAATAGCCTGGCGGCAGTCAAGGACTGAAGGAAGGTACCATCCGATACAGAAGAGGTTTTACATGAACATTGGGTCGTGTTGCAACGACTGTGAAATACTCGTACGTCTCCACTGTGACTTTGGACACAAAGAGTAGAGTAGATTTGAGAAAGACGAATGTGGTGCAAGTTATTTATAATGTGCGAACTCACAGAGATGAAGGGCACAGCATGCGTAGCGTGAGGGGAAGGAGAGGAGGGGTGTTACCAAACAAGCCTGGGAAGACTACATTCTGAAAATAAAACGTTTTGTGTTTTCTCTGAACGTGTCATCCTCAGGGAATAAAGTATTACTTTCGTCACACTTTCGTACTGGGTGGTGTGTACGTATACACATGTACACACACGTACACAAACACACATGTACACACACACACGCACGCACGCGCGCACACACACACACACACACACACACACACACACACACACACACACACACACACACACACACACACACACACACACACACACACACACACACACACACAGTGGTAGCGTTCGAAACCGCTACTACACCGGTCCGAGTTCGAATCCCGCCCAGGGCTGAAATAATTTTAGTACCACTGCGCTGCGAGTCGTTACTCCAATTCTCGTGGGCGGTGAGTTGTGTGTGTGTGTGTGTGTGTGTGTATGTGTGTGTGTGTGTGTGTGTGTGTGTGTGTGTGTGTGTGTGTGTGTGTGTGTGTGTGCGTGTAAGGTCACAGCAGTACCCATAGATCGGTCATATATTAGCTCTCACCCGAGAGGGTAACAGCTGTCGATCACGAGTCAAACACGTGATCCAAGACCATGGTGAATCACACACACACACTCACACACACACACACACACACACACACACACACACACACACACACACACACACACACACACACACACACACACACACACACACACACACACACACACACACACACACACACACACACACACACACACACACACACACACACACACACACACACACACAACCACTTATCGACGACTCCAAGTTGTGCCTGGGCCTTCCATTAGCTCTTAATTCGGCACTTTACCCCCGAGCAGTCACAACACTTGGGACTGTTTTCTTTGCGTGACTCCTCATCACTGCACCCATATTTCACCCCTCCCCGCTCCCGAT
>NC_134801.1:46730678-46733178 GCF_046742065.1 Oratosquilla oratoria
ACACACACAGACAAAAAAAAAAAACGAAAAAAAAAACGAGAAAGAAAGACAGAGAGAGAGAGGGAGAGAGAGAGAGAGAGAGAGAGAGAGAGAGAGAGAGAGAGAGAGAGAGAGAGAGAGAGAGAGAGAGAGAGAGAGAGAGAGAGAGAGAGAGAGAGAGAGAGAGAGAGAGAGAGAGAGAGAGAGAGAGAGAGAGAGAGAGAGAGAGAGAGAGAGACAGACACAGAGACAGAGCGAGAGAGACAGGGCGAGAGAGACAGAGAGAGAGAGAGAGAGAGAGAGAGAGAGAGAGAGAGAGAGAGAGAGAGAGAGAGAGAGAGAGAGAGAGAGAGAGAGAGAGAGAGTGAGAGAGAGCGAGAGAGTGACAGAAAGGAAAAAATGGGAGGTGACTTTTCAGTCCATAACATGGCAGGATATAGACAAACTGATGGAGAAATAAACAGATAATTGTATATATGATTTTTTGAGTAGTGAGACATTTATAAATAAACAAGTACTTTAATAGGTAGATATGTAAATAGATAAAGTAGAAATTAACAAAGTGAGTGAGTAGATAGTTTGATACATGAATATCTGGAAATTAATTTAAAAATGTATGTATGTATATGTAGATAGATACGACAAATGAAGGTATTTGGTAAATATATAGAAGAAATAATTGAATAAAGAAATAAATAGATGAATAGATAAATACAGAAGTGAATAATGGATTAATAAATAAATTATTCTTCAGAGGAAAAGACATCAAAGCATACTTATTTATCACCTATCTTCCCGAATGTTACAACTTGAAACCTAGTTACATGCTAACGCTCCTATGAAGATTTTATCCCGTTTCATGGATACGAGATTGGCGAAATTATTTCTACCCACTGATTAAATGATAACTTAAAACCACTATTTCTCGCCTCATTTATGTTATGAAAAAATTATATGTTTTTTATTTCAACCATATTGATAACAATTCCTTTTGGAATTTCTTGGAAACTTCTTTAAGCCTCTGAGTAAAAATCATGAATGATCGATCCTCTGTCTTTATATCTAAGAGATAAGATCTAAACTAATGGTGTCACAATACCTTAAATATCATAACTTCAAGTATTAATCCTGGTTTACAAACAGTTTGTTGTCACCCTTTATCAAATATATGTAGTATACCACGGTAATGCAGAGTGGAAGGGACGTGTCCATATTCGATGACTTCTATGCATCTTCATATTCCTTTTAGGAGAAAGACAAAGGGAGAGGGAGAAAGAGAGAGACGGGAGCTAGGGAGAAAGGGGAAAGGGAGAGGGGAGAAGGGAGAGGGGGAGAAGGGAGAGGGGGAGAAGGGAGAGGGGGAGAAGGGAAAAGGGGAGAAGGGAGGGGGAGAGGGAGGGAAGGAAGGAAGAAGGGATGAAGGGAGAGAGAGAGAGAGAGAGAGAGAGAGAGAGAGAGAGAGAGAGAGAGAGAGAGAGAGAGAGAGAGAGAGAGAGAGAGAGAGAGAGAGAGAGAGAGAGAGAGAGAGAGAGAAAAAAGAAAGAAAAAGAGAAAGAAAAAAGAAAGAAAAAGAGAAAGAGAGAGAGAGAGAGAGAGAGAGAGAGAGAGAGAGAGAGAGAGAGAGAGAGAGAGAGAGAGAGAGAGAGAGAGAGAGAGAGAGAGAGAGAGAGAGAGAGAGAGAGAGAGAGAGAGAGAGAGAGAGAGAGAGAGAGAGAGAGAGGGAGAGAGAGGGAGAGAGAGAGAGAGATATCCAGGGCAAGTGACACTCACTAGTAGCTATTGGAGGACCGACCCCATATCTAGTGAGTGCAAGGTGAGTTTCAATCTCGGTATTACACATGTTGAAGAGAGATTGTGACAAGCTTACATGTGCAGTATAGGTTGCAAGGAGGAACTTGTATTGACACAGTGCCATTGGATAGGGTCAGCATCATGGGGGACAGTGTAAGTGCCACTGGTATTGGCACTCACTGTTATCGACATTTACTACGATAGTACTTATATACTAGTCAAATAGTACTGATACATTAACCTATGCTCATCCTATCACACAATAGTTGTATTGTCATGCTACTGAATAAAATGTCACCTTCATATGGCATCTATGGCGAACCTACTAGAAAGGAAACAAGAAGGTCACATCTGCATTCTATTGTGATGCTGGTGAACCTGGTACCAGTATCATGACATTGTGTCTATGGTGACCCCCATAAGGAAGGAGACAGCGAAGAAGGGAGGAGCTGTTGTCATGGTGACGGCTGCAGCTAAGGTGGCGACGGCAGTGGTGAAATAGTTGCTGTGTTGACGGTGGCGCCTGATAGATAGCGTCTCGTTAGCCCGCGGGTAAACAGCCTGATTTACTGGCCCTAGGGAACCGCTCCTTCTCCTCCTCCTCCTCCTCCTCCTCCCCACCTATCTCCTTTTCCTCCTCCTCCTCCTCTCCACCTATCTCATTCTTCTCTTCCTCCTCCTCCTCATCCACTACCCTGTCCACTTCCTTTTCTTTATCATCCTTCTCTTC
>NC_134801.1:46735163-46752663 GCF_046742065.1 Oratosquilla oratoria
AACCTATGCTCATCCTATCACATAATAGTTGTATTGTCATGCTACTGAATAAAATGTCACCTTCATATGGCATCTATGTCGAACCTACTAGAAAGGAAACAAGAAGGTCACATCTGCATTCTATTTGTGATGCTGGTGAACCTGGTACCAGTATCATGACATTGTGTCTATGGTGACCCCCATAAGGAAGGAGACAGCGAAGAAGGGAGGAGCTGTTGTCATGGTGACGGCTGCAGCTAAGGTGGCGACGGCAGTGGTGAAATAGTTGCTGTGTTGACGGTGGCGCCTGATAGATAGCGTCTCGTTAGCCCGCGGGTAAACAGCCTGATTTACTGGCCCTAGGGAACCGCTCCTTCTCCTCCTCCTCCTCCTCCTCCCCACCTATCTCCTTTTCCTCCTCCTCCTCTTCCTCTCCACCTATCTCATTCTTCTCTTCCTCCTCCTCCTCATCCACTACCCTGTCCACTTCCTTTTCTTTATCACCCTTCTCTTCTTCTTTGTCCTCTTTTCTCTCTACTTCATCCTTATCCTCCTCATTTTCCACCTAGTGCTTTTCTTCCTCCTCCTCCTCCCCACCTATCTCCTATTCCTCCTCCTCCTCCTCCTCATCTTCCTCTGCTCCTATCTCATTCTTCTCTTCCTCATCCTCATCCACTACCCCGTCCATTTCCTTTCCTTTTCTTCATCCCCTTTCTTTTCTTATTTGTCCTCTTTTCTCCCTTCCTCCTTATCCCCCTCATTATCCGCCTCCTGTTTTTCTTCCTCCTCCTTTCCCCTTATCTTTTCCTCATCCTCGTTTCTCTCCTCTTTGTTATCGTCCTCGTTTTTTCCTTTTCCCTTTCCCCTCCTCGTACTCTTCCTTAAACAACTTAACCCTTTTCTATTCCTTCACCCCTTTTCCACCCCTCTCCCTTCCTCGCCAAATCTCTATGCTCATCCTTACCCTCTCTTCCTTCTTCTTTCTTTCTATTCCCCTTCCATTCTTCTCTTTCCTTCTCTTCCTTTTCTTTCGCCCTTTTTCTTCTTCTTCCTTTTCATTACCACAATTCTCCCCTCTTTACCACCTTTATTACCCTTCATTCCTCCTCTTATCTGTTTCACTTACACCTCTTTTTCTCTTCTTTTCCTCCCATTCCTTCCTTCCTCCTCCTCCTTTTCCTCGTACCCTTTTTCACCCCCAACCGATAACTGCCCCTCTTTACCTTCGTTCCGTCAGGAGGAGTAACGTATGTGCACCCGAGGCTATACTGTTTCCTCAATTATTTTTCTTTAGCAGAACTAGTTGACCCCCAAGACTTCTATGTTCTGTCAAACCGAACCGATTCTGTAGCTTTATGTTCTAGCTCCTGACTTTTATATACATATAGTATATAATATATATATTATATATATATATATTATATATATATATATATATAAATATATAAATATATATCATATATATATATATATATTATATATATAATATTATATATATATATATATATATATATATATAATCAATAAAATACAGGTACACGTCGACTTTCGATGGCCGCGACTTCCGATTGTTCGACTTTACGATGACGTCGACGACGATGTGATAATTTAACCCTTTCCATCCGGTGCCATGCACACGGAGGCGTCCCAAAGATGAGCAAGTGGACTTCGCTACTTCTGCCATATCGGGCGTCTTGATTATATTTATTGTAGTCGCCCCTGTGTTTTTATTACATTCTCTCATTAATGTGCCCAAAATCCCATTCACTGTGGTTTTCAAAATTCGCGGGTGAAAGAGAGAACGATCGATGTTAATTTTAAAAAAGCGGTGACTATATTTTAAGAAAGCGAGTATATTATTACGTCACGTCGTACGGCTGGCATTGGCTGCATGCAAGCCACGCGAGATTTAAGATCCGTTCTGAAATAACATATTATAGTGGTTAGAATATGGTAAAAAGGATAAAAAATAAGGATAAATAATTAAAATTAAATATGGTAAAAAGGATAAAAATAATTAAATACTTACTGGTACATGTTTTAATAGGCTATATTCAGTATCTCTGGTGGTTAATAAACAGGTAGGCAAGGAACAGTGACCACTAAACAGAGAGGGGATCGACTTACCATGAGATCGTCTTACGAAGGCTCTATCGAAACATAATGCCATCGTCAGTCGACGTTAACCTGTATATAATATATATACATACATATATCATTAAAAAAAAAAGTGATGGCTAGTTTTTGCATTAAATTATTTTTCTTAAAGGTACAATACAATGGTAATATAGAAAATTACCTTTAATAAAATAATTAATGTAAAAACTAGCCATCACTTTTAATGATATAAGCATTAGATAAAAAACTCCAGCCCAAATACACTGAAAATATACATGTGTGTATATATATATATATATAAAAATATATATATATATCTATATATATATATATATAATATATATATAATATTATATAGTATAGTATATATATAATATAATACTGTATATATACAAATTTGTTCGATACGCAAAGAAACTGTTTGCAACTTTTTCTTTGCTTCTTTTCCTTGGGGAACTTAGGATTGGTATAACTAAGAGCAAATGTTCGCTGACAGCCCCTTCTAAACATATAATTGTTTTCAATCTACGTCCACAGATGGAACACCCTCCATCCACCAGACTGAAGGAGAAACTGTGATGGATCGTGGTTGGGTAATAGAGGCAACAAGACGGAGAACTATGACAATGGAAGAAGAAGTTATGTATAGGGTGTCTATTACGATTACCATGATATAAAATTATGCAAATAGAATAACACAAATTTAGTTTAAGGCTGAATGATATGATCAACCATTAAGGGTGTATGGTCAGTTAATGAGGTGGTAGGTAGTCAGAAGGAAGAAGATGAGAGGGTAAGGAGAAAATAGAATGTGATGTGGTGAATATGATTGTGCATCATGATTGCACAACTCGAAAATTAAACGGTATGATAAATACACGGCACGATAAAAAAGCGAAATATTTCATAACGTTGACAGTTACTTAACAGACGAAGAACTAGTACTAGTACATAATCTTAACATCTGCAATCAAACAGTAAAGTTTTTATTAAATTGTACTCTCAAGATTAATTTCACATGCTTTGAAATGTAACTGTATTTCCTAAACATTGTATCATTGTTTAACTTATCTGGATACATCTTTTGTAAAAAGTATGAACGTTCGCACTCACGTGTTCTGACTTATCACGTTCTATGAGTTCAGACAAAAATTTTATCCAATGGTAACCTTGTTTTGAAAGGCGCATGTTTCCGAAAGGGAAGTTATGTAAATGATGTCGGTAATATGGTAGTTACAGCTGTCCAAAACCCCCGAACGGGCAATTGGTAAACTATGAACTAACGAAGTCAATGCCAGCCAGTGTTAAGGTATTGTTTATCTAACTAAACAACACACATTTAAACACTCTCAGAGCAATCGCTATTACAGACTTTGGGCAAAACAATAACAACAACAAACTATATATAAACAGTATGTACTGTCCATACTAGAATATGTTATTTCAGCAGGGGCAGTACCCATTTCAAATACTTATCGCACGCAAACTAAAGGTCACTTATAAACAAGACACTACGAATAATGATTTTTTTCGCAATCCTGACCTAGAAATGGATCCAAGAAGTCTCCTGTCGGCATGCTCCGCCTTTGTAAACCTTTGAAATAATCAACGGCTGTACACAAATAACAACCAAAACCTACACAAGGGAGCAAATGTTTTGTACTTCCGCAAGCATCTCCATATTTGTGGTACACGATACATAGTAGGCCTACCTGACAATCAAAACCTATATCACCCATTGCAATGCACGGGAGGCCATCCACAAATACATATGCGCATCAGTTTCCAGAACATTACCACCACCCTTACTCAGGTAGGCCAATGCGAATAGCGCTCAGAGTTCTAGCCGTTATGAAGCCGTGCTGGATCCTTGTGCGCTCTACAGACAAAGGTTAAGTAAAACTTCACACAGTACAGGCCCACACCGCCACTGGCTTCTATAATCACACGTCATGACAGAATGGGCAGCACTTGCAGCAAGCAGACACTGAGAGCATATCAAGGGGTAAAGGACCTTTGGCCAATCAGCTTCCTCCGTTTTTCCGATAGTCTAACAGAACTATTCCGGGAGGAGATCATCAATATCAACTACTCAAGCGGACTCCTTGAACGGGGTCACTGATGACTGTAACCACTCCACCCCACCCCTGGGCACCTGGGCAAAGTCATTATTGACCTCACCCTCCCACTGTGACACTCCCAACCCCCCATCCACCCACCACAAATTGTATGGGGTCACTATGGCCCCGATATCCTTAAATGGAACACCCCTAGAATGGGATTATTTTGTACCAACCCCTCCCATCCCCCAACATTGAATCTCTGTTGAGTCCAAGTTTTTATGGAGCGCGACTCCTTCCTCACACGCAGACACCCTGTGAAGCAAACTCCTCAACCTCATTCAACGGAATTACTATGGCCACATGACTTACTCTTTCTTAAAGGGTACACTAAAACATTATCGCTTGCGGGCCTCCCTTGAACGAATCCACCATGGACCGCGACCCCTAACCGACCAACCCCGCTGCTGAACATTCGTTATACACTGCGACTCCTCCGTGGATTTCATTTGAACAAGATTACTATGGACCGCAATCCCCAGTGACCGCCCCTTACAAGTAACGACAACGGTCCCCAGCATCCCCGTGGTCCGATGACCCATTTCCGGTACAACCACTCCTTTTGACCACAGTCAATATAAACCGCGACCCTTTCGCGGACCCTACATGAAAGAGGTCAATATGGACCCCGTCCCCCAAAGACACCCACCCCCCCTCGAATGGTGTCACGTTGGGTTGCGACACACTCGCCACGACCATCCCAGTAGTAATATTCCCTTTGATTGGAATTACTATGGACCGTGACTCACCCCCCTCCCCCCGGGATCCCTCTACAACTGGGTTACTATAAAAAGCGACTCTCCTCACGGTCCCCTTTCGAGTGGGATAAAAATTGAACGTGACCCCCTCACCCTAGGACACCCTAAATACAAACCACTGGTCTGTGACCCTCCATGAGAACCACTCTCAGTGGAGTGACAATAGTTTCCAACCCTAGTCGTACATTCTAAGTCTTTCAAAGTCCCGCTCTGTATATAGTTTAGAAGACTGATATCAGCAAAAAAAAAAAAATAAAATAAATAAATAAATAATAATAATAATGTCCCTCCTTTCTGCTTTCCTCCTTAAATTCCTTCTTTACCAATAGTATCTACGACTTCAGTGCCATGTTGTTCCCTGGGATAGGCACACTTTTGATCGCCACAGAGTACAAAGATAGGACTTTCTAAACCATTTTCAAAACATACCCGTTGAAATGCGCGGCGCTCTTTATTACAGAGTAACATTTCTTCGCTGCCAGGTCACACTAGCTTCTGAAATCGCTACTGATTCTCGCTGCTTTGAGTTAGCCGTACGGACGTTTTTCCCCGGCATCTAGTGCTGGCAATAGCGTTAGACGAGTGGGAGGTATCAAGAAACTATTGTTTATTCAGCTATGTGGAACTGAAAAAATAATCAATTTTTTCAACTTTTTAACGACTTTCAATGAATAAATGAATAAATAAAAACCAATACAAGAAAACATAAAAAAATATCATTTGATTTGATGGGAATGCACCATTCAGTTCTCGTATGACTTAAGTGGTATGCAAGCAAATAAAATCCGTCTTCCCAGGCTGAAAATATGTAACGTCAGCTTCATTGGTCCCATGAGGCTATTATAAGACTCACAGAAGAAGTTCATGAGTATGAATTCCTTTGGAACATTAAACATCCCTGCTACTAGATAAGGCTTGTGTTGTTATTATGATCAGCTGATTCGGCTAGCGGAGTTGGCGAGTAGTGTGACCAGACAACTCCATGTATAGCTGTCAAGCCAGGGAAAACAAAAACGACTTTGGCGATAGCGGGTCACATGAAGACCTGTCACCCTAGAACGCCCACATTAAGAATTGTCAACCCATGAGACCCCACCTGAAGAACTGTTACCTTTATACGTCGAATATCAACAGTGGAATAAAGATTGGGCTAGGTTCAATGAGGGTTATGCCTGTTGTCATAAACTTGCACAGCCGAAGAATCGTAAACCCAGGAAGGCCCACATGAAGAATTGTCACCCTAGGATAACCTACATGAAGAATTGTCATCCTGTCGAAGTCTGAGGTGACGATTCTTCATGTGATCCGCGATAACATTAGTAAGTGTGACCGTAGCTTAAAAAAGAATGGGAATGCTATACATCACCAAGTCCTGTGTGCCTGGTGCTCCTACGATGCAAATCTGAAAGCGTTAGTTGAGCTCATACACAATCAACACGAGAACCCCCTTTTTATATCAACTCAGAGTTCTTTCTGCTTATTTATGAAATTAACCGCACTGCCTCTATCTGTGTAACTTTTTTCCGCTTGCTCAGTCGGTTATCCAAGCTGCCAATACAAGACAGAAACTACACCATCTTTATCATAACCTGTTTGCGTAAGCGGTTCGACACCATTTCTGCACTCTTATTGGCTCATTAAAGTCAAAGTGATTTTGATAATAGGACAGCGCGAAGATTAGGTAAAAATATGGCAAGTGTTATGTAGCGGACACGCAAGTACATTAATTGGCATAAATATCAATTTGTAGAGGCAGTGGATATAGCTGCAAAGAATTTACCTTGTGAAATCGACGCCTTGCTCACACGCATTCTCGTAGGCTGTACTGATATCCCCGCGGTATATTTGATATAATTCTTGCCATGATTGGTTTTACTAGATTAAATATGCGTAGTTCTTTTATCACCAATGGAAAGAAATAAAACTTCATCTTAAACTGTCGATGTTGATTATGCATGAGTTACTTATCATATGCTACAGTGTGTATGCTCGTATGTTCTCAACATGTTAGTGGCATAAGGTGTCCTCATGGTAAAAACACATCGCAAACGTTTACAAGATTTTGCCAACAACATCTGCATATTTTCACACTCATAATAATAAACATTACTACAATGATGTTAGCAAATATTGTTGGCAAAAACTCGTAAACGTGGATACCAAGAGGACGTATATTTCCTTGCATTCGCCCGGACGTTGGGCCCTAGACTATAGGTCTTCGAATCAACAGACTTACCCTACCCTCTGGAGTCGAAGTCCCACTCCAACACACCGAGAACAAAATAAAGTATGCCTGCGTATTGTGTGTTTGTTTGTGAAGTACACATATATGCACTTAAACTAACCGTGAATCGTCGAGCTGCTTCACACGATGACATTTCACTGTACTTGCAACACTAAATCCAGTATCTTGCACGTCAACGCAATAAACACTTTAAGCACATAAGACGAAAAAATGTTAAGGCGACCCATCATTACCACTGATAGAATTCACATTTTGTTAACACACATGCGCAAGGATTTCTACTTTCGACCCTCCTCACTTGATGGAAACCCGCGGAATGATCGTGATTTATATTGTTAGTGATCAGTTGAACACCCCTACCCCCAAAAAATTAATAAATAAATTAATAAATAAATAAAATCAATATTTGTTGTCAAGTCGCCATTTCCTGTAAGCAAATCACAATATCCAGAGTAAATAAAGTAGCATTGGTTACTGTGACTGACTATTAAAGACCATAGAGAAGCACTTGTACAACTAAAACGAGTGAAACTGGGTCTGTAACGACTTACTTAGGCCTAACTATCCATTTTACCCGTTTGAAAACGCGGGGTGGTGACAAAAGTGAGCGAAAAAAAAAATACTTTGACCAAAGAATATGAAACTTTTCGAGGCAGTGACACGCCTTGTTCTGACATCAAATGATTTTATTTAACCAAAGGGGCAATAAGCCGTTGAAGACAGTGACGCCTTTTACAGTTTTTGTTTTGGTCACGGCGCCTACAATAGACAACTCTATATAACGCACCACGCTAAAGTGACTTTCATATCTAACGGCCGCCTCATAGGCTCCTGAACACTTATGAGCTATGTATTGGAGGATGTTCCTTATATCAAAAGAGACCAACAAAACCGCTTAACATACGACCAATAGACATACTACAATACTATGTAGTGTTCAATGCTAGTAACAAATAATTTTATCTTATCTAATATATATTGAGTACAGTACTACAAGTACATTTTACGTATATAGTGGATACAATATATAAACTTTATATAGTATAATAATGTTCTCATTTCCTTACTAATCAACAGGTTTAATCATTTTGGAACCACCAAACAAACCTTGGATATAACAAACTTTGTTCGTTTTAGAACAAAATATTCGATAGCAACATCTGCTATAAAAATAGGATAAAACGTCTGACCATTCTCTCTATAATAGTTTGTTATATCGAAGGTCTACTGTGATAAAACTGTTCACGTGAGGATCTAAAGATGGTTCCGAAGTGTTTGAAGGATTAATAGTTATCACGCTCGAGGATATGATACGTTTGGCGGGTTGGAGGATGGTGGTCGCTGAGGTATGGTTTGTGGTTAGGAAGTCGCAGAGCCATTGATAGGGAGAATTTGGTCATGCTTAGAGTGAATTAATGGCCTGTGAGATTGGTTAGTAACCATCACGTAATCCCTAGGCGCCATCTTGCATCCATGTTTTGCCTCACCTCCCCTCATTTAGTTGAGTGTGAAGGTATTAATACACTAATACCTACGTAACTACGTGCGTACGTACCCTACCTACCTACCTACCTTCTTAAGGTGTGCATCACGCTTTCAATGAAGAAAATTGAGGAGTGAGGTCAAATTCATCGACCTAACCCGCCGACTAAACTTGTCGACCTAACTCCCCGACTGAACTCGCCGATCGGAACGCTAACCGAAGTCGTCGACCGAAGTCGCCGAACGAACTCGCCGACCGAACTCACCGACCGAACTCGCCGACCGAACTCGCTGACCGAACTCGCCGACCGTACTCGCAGACCGAAGTTGCCTAACAAACTCGCCTACCAAACTCGCCGACTGAACTCGCCCACCGAACTCGCCTGCCGAATTCGCCTACCGAACTCGTAGACCGAACTCGCCTACCAAACTCGCCGACCGAACTCTCATACCAAACTCGCCGACCGAACTCGCCAACCAAACTCGCCGACCGAACTCGCCAACCAAACTCGCCTACCAAATTCGCCGACCGAACTCGCCTACCAAATTCGCCGACCGAACTCGCCTACCAACCTTGCCGACCGAACTTGCCTACCAAACTCGCCGACCAAACTCGCCTATCAAACTTGCCTACCAAACTCGCCGACCAAACTCGCCTATCAAACTCGCCGACCGAACTCGCCTACCAAACTCGCCGACTGAACTCGCCGACCAAACTCGCCGAATTTATCCACCGAACTTGCTAACTGAACTCGCCAACATGAGTCGGACCAAACTTACCTTTCGAACCTGCCGACTGAACTCGTCGACTGAACATACCTGAACACAGATTCAGTGTCATTACTATAATAGATTAACCTCTCATTGAAGGCCGCATTGACTATCGGGGAGGCAGCGAAACGTCAAGCGATAGATGCAAAATGGCTCCGGGGGGAGCGAGTGGCCAAGCTCTCCCTATCAACGGCCCTGGGGAGTCGTTCTTCACAGTGACTCCATTTAAATGACGCCCACATAGGAATGGATTGTGGTCCACAGTGACCTCATTCCCATGGGATCTGCGTGGGATGGGGTGGAGGGTGGCGGTCCAGAGTAACTTCGTTCATGGGGGGTCCGCGTTCCATAGTGACTCCGTTCAAATGGTTTAAAGCAGTGGTTCTTAACCTTTTTTGGCAGCGACTCAAAATTTTGCACAAATCAAGCATCGCGACCCAAGCCTACATAGATATACATTGAAATTTCAAAACACTTCAAATAAATTTTCTGCTTTGCGGTCGAAGTGCAGAGTGACCCCGTTCAGAATTCCACAAAAGTGATCGTGGTTCATGTACCTTTTAATTATTACAGTATATAATCATAATATATTTGCAGTGGGAAAATAATTATTTTCTGCAAACCCTTAGCGACCCAATAAAATGGCTTGGCGACCCAAATTTGGGTCGCGACCCAGGGGTTAAGAACCACTGGTTTAAAGGCTATAGTGACTATTCAGGGGGAAGTGGGGGGCGCGGGAGGGGGATCGTGGTCCATAATGACACTGAATGTGCCAGTTCATGTGCCGGTACCGAGGTATACTGTAAGTCGTGATCCATAGGATCATGTGCGGTCGAAGTGCAGAGTGACCCCGTTCAGACTGGGGTCCACGGAGAATTGATCTCATTTCCTTAGCTTAAACAAAACCCACAAAGTTCTTCACTGTGTTAAAGGAGTTAAAAGTGACGGTTCTCCAAACCAGAGGAAAATTTCCCATTTGTATATAAACAGAGACCCTCAGACAGGGTTATGGTTACGATCAGTAAGGTTAGGTTAGGTTGAGTTAGGTTTGGTTGTATTTAGATGCTTCATCATGGGATTTTTTTTACGGATAATTGATTGAGAAGCTTTTTAACCTCGTGTATACATGTGTAGTATGTGTGAGCAAAATTTGACGCAGCCCGAAGGGATTTCTCCCCGTCTTCTCCTTTTATGCAATGGGGGGGACGGCGAGGGGGGGTCGCCGATTTAATGAAGCGGCCTTGCTGTGGATGTGCTGTGTCTTGCGACACTGCTTCTGACCCAGTGCAGTGGTCAAGGTGCAGGGATGACCCGTCATCCAGGAGGTGCTCATACAAGAGGGAGGGTGGAGGGGTGTGGAGTGTATTCAGGGATGGAATGGGTAGAAATGATTTTATGCCTTTTCCTTTTTGGCTACCTCCCTTGTAAGGGGGAAAAAGCCTTGGTATATGTATGTATGTATGTATAGCTAACTGTTTACGAAGTAGTAAAATCATAAACGCTAATTTCACTCGGCAGGGTAAGATTGGGTGAGGTTAAGTTCGATTTGGCGTGATGAGAATATGTTAATCAAGGTTCAAAATTTCACAAGGTTAGATGAACACATTTTCTACTTCGAGTTGTTGAGCATTGTTTGAGAGCACAATGATATATATCAATTCAAGTTCGTAGGGTACTAATTTGAAATAATTGGTCAAATAAAACAAAAAATCTCTCTCTCTCTCCCTCTCTCTCTCTCTCTCTCTTCCACACACACACACACACACACACACACACACACACACACACACACACACACACACACACACACACACACACACACACACACACACACACACACACACACACACACACATACACACTTACACACACAAACACACACACACACACACACACACACACACACACACACACACACACACACACACACACACACACACACACACTCACACACACACCTCCTTCACCCAGCGTGGCTGTGGAGGCAAAACCTGTTTTCTTGGACAATTAGAATTAACATTTATTGATATTTTCTAATTTCTTACTTGTCAATAATATAGCTTTTTTGCTCGTATACTCCACTGCTTTGTTACTTAGTGTTTTCCATCTTTGTTTTAGATACTCAGACCTTACACTGGCGATTTTCTTCAGGCGAGGGTGTCCCAACCACTCACATGCTAGGGCGGGTTTAACCCGTGACGGATCTGTGTTAGCTATTCCATTAGAAATTTCTTTTCTTAATCCATCTTCACCGTAGCTTTTCAATGGACAGTGAAAAACATAACCTTCCTTTCACAATATCTATTCTTTCTAGCGCCACATGATCTCATTCATCCCTGAGGAAGACTCCGAGGGTGAAGGCCAAGCTGGTTCAGCGGGTTAGGGCGTCGTTACATCCGGCGAAGGTCGAAGGGATGGCGGTTCGAATCCTGCCACCGGCGAAGATGAACCAAGGACATGGTTAATTAAATTCCACGCTATAAGGTCCTCTGTAAGGGGCACCACCCTAGCCTTCCGATGGGAGGTGTTTGTGACGTTAAACCATATCAAACCTATAAATTCACAATGTACCACTGTAAAGTATCTGTTTCGATCTCACTCCACAGGAGGCTAAGGGCTCTGTTTCGAATTCAGCGTCTCCCGGTGACTGATATTTACTCTGGCAATCCAGACACATGGGGCAAAGATGACTGTTCAGGGCACAGTAGAGTGCCTCACGGTGACTTCTTTTATGCTGTCTAATTATGTAAGTGACACTTTATAGTGTTAATGCATGCACGATTATATATATATATATATATATATATATATATATATAGGTATACATTTATATAAACGTGTGTGTGTGTGTGTGTGTGTGTGTGTGTGTGTGTGTGTGTGTGTGTGTGTGTGTGTGTGTGTGTGTGTGTGTGTGTGTGTGTGTGTGTGTGTGTGTGTGTGTGTGTGTGTGTGTGTGTGTGTGTGTGTGTGTGTGTGTGTGTGTGTGTGTGTGTGTGTGTGTGTGTGTGTGTGTGTGTGTGTGTGTGTGTGTGTGTGTGTGTGTGTGTGTGTGTGTGTATGTGTGTGTGTGTGTCAGTGTTTGTATACATGGTTGACGCCAGGCTATTCTATTCAGCAGAAGACCCCACCCCTGCCATTTTAGAGTTAATAACACAGTTCCTCTTCCTCTAACTCGTTCTCCTGTTAACTCGCTTCCCCTAACTGAGTAATGGTGACTTTCCTTTTAAAACTTAATGGCTCTGACATCCTTCCGGTTTTCCAAATCTCTCTTGTCTCTTACAATTTCACTCCTTACGAACAACCCTTCCCAGACGCCTTCAACATAGTGACGACCTTTATCGATATTTTTCTGGTTAAAACCGGACGATTTAATTCAGGTGAGAGGGGATACTCTGACCTGAAAAGGGGTCCCGGTCAATTGAGGTCCTCTTCAGTCCGGAGTCCGCAAGTTCCGTTAAACAAAATCGCGTGGTCTTTAACGGAACAAGAGCCATAAACTATGTCACTGTGTTGATGTGGTTAGCACACGAAGTTCCTTGACATACACAATAGATTTTATTCAAGCTACAACAAAATATACTTCGAGACTTAACCCACTGTCAGAGAACGAGATAAGATGGACAGAAAACCTTTATATTTCGACCACTATCAGTGGTCCTCTTCAGCAGAATGATACAAAGTGTGGAGTGAGAGAATAGATATAGCTAGGAAGGTTACATTTAGGGACATGGAGAAGGGGGAACTCAGGACATATGTCCTTTTCCCTGTGCCCAAATATACCCCTATTAACTATATTTATTCTCTAACTCCACACTATGTATCATTCTGCTGAAGGGGACCATAGATAGTGGTCGAAATATACAGATTTTCTGTCCATCTTATCTGATTCTCCGACAGTGGGTTAATAAGTCTCATTTTACAAATGCACCACTACATTATACCTTCCTAAAATATCCTTCCTTCAAGTAAAAGACGGATTTGAACTGGAGATTCCAATTTCTTTTGTTAACTCTAGACAGACAAACTGAGACACTTTAAATAGTGTCATTGTAGAGAAAGAGTTAACTGAATCTTTTGACCCATCTCCAATAACTGCGGTTTCTGTTCACGTGGACAATGTGACACCGGGAAGGTGGAGTCTTGGAGTACAAATGATGATGAAAGTTAAGAGTGATCAGTATTCTTGTTTGAGTGGAAATTAAGTAACAGCGATGAATTAATGCTACAAAGAAAGTAAGGCCATCTTTACTATGAGAACATATAATGTGTATTTTACCATAGATATGACCAAACGATTCGATTCAGGTCCTTAAACGTAAATATAGCGAAGAAGTTAATATGATTTTCAAAGTTCCCATGCTCCAACATTCACCCTGGCTTTCCCTTTCCTACATCTCCTCCTCCTCCTCCTCCTCCTCCCCTTATTCGACTTCCTACTCTCCCTCCTCCCCCTCCTCCTCCTCTCCCTTCACTTCTCCCTTTTCTTTCTCTTCTTATACCTTCCCTTTCCCTTCTCCACCTCTTTCTCCCTTTTCCCTTCTTCCTCCTCCCCTCCTTCTATCTCACCACCACAACCACAACCACCAACATCGCCTCCACCACCACCATCACCACCTCCACCACCATCACCACCACCACCGCCACAAAAACAATATCATCATCATCATCATCATCATCATCATCATCATCATCATCATCATCATCATCATCATCATCATCATCATCATCATCATCATCATCATCATCATCATCATCATCATCATCATCATCATCATCATCATCATCATCATCATCATCATCATCATCATCATCATCATCATCATCATCATCATCATCATCATCATCATCATCCTTCTGCTCCTCCAAGAAAATCTTACCTATACGTGTGTTCACTCTACTCCAACTAGCCAAACCAAATCAAAATGTACAATAACATACGTCGAGGTGCAACATTGCCCATCGTGACAGAAGTGCTGGTAAACTATCGGCAATAATAACTACCTTCCCTCTTCCTCCTCTCTCTTCTTCCCATTCCCCTACTGCCCTTTCTCCCCCCTCCCTCTACTCATTCTCCTCCTCCCTTCTCTCCTCTTCCTCCTCTTTTCTCCTCCTCCTACTCCTTCTTCCTTCCCAGCCTTCTCTCTTTACTTTTCCCGTTCTCCTCCTCCTTCCTCTCCCTCCCTTCTTCCTCCTCTTCCTACTCTTTCTTACAGTCCTTCTTCATTCTCCTCCTGCTCTTCTTCCTCCTCCCTGCCTTCTTTTTCCTCCTCCTCCTCCTCCCGTCCTTCTACCACTCTCCTTTTTCCTGTCCCTCTTCTTCCTTCTTCTATTCCTATTTATGCTATTGCTCCTTCTCCTAATTCTCCTCGTCCTCCTTCTCCCCCTCCTCCTCCTCCTCCTCCTCCTCCTCCTCCTCCTCCTCCTCCTCCTCCTCCTCCTCCTCCTCCTCTTCCTCTTCTTCCTCCTAATCCGACTAGATCACCTTCGGGAGTCACAATTATATTACTCTTCTTGCCTTATATCTCCTTGTGTCACTGTTTTGCTTTGTGCTTCGATCTCGTCACACAATCATGAAAACCCGAGTTCGATCCCTCAGCGACTGCCAGGGGTCATCTCTTTCCCTGGTTAGCCGAGCGCATATGGAAATTGATGAAGGTTTCGGCCGCAGCAAAGAACCTCGGTTATACATCTCTCGTGTCTTATTATAGATTATTTTCCTCCATTTAACCTTCTTCATTGAAAACCACTGAATAAGGAGATAGGTAGATAAATAAACAAGGAAATAGATGAATAATGTTAGATAATTGAATAAATAGATAAATGAATAAACAAATTAGTACATAAGTATTATTAAATAAAAATGTAAGCAAATAAATAAATAAATGAAAAATTAAATAAATAACCAAATAAGTGTTTATGTAACTGAATAAACAAATAGATAAACAGATAAATCAATCGATAAATAAATGCTTAAATAACCGAACAAATGAATAGATAAAAACGAATAAATAATAAATAGGTACATAGATAGATAAGTAGATAAATAAACGAGTAAGAAGATGCCAGAATAAATTAACGAATTAATTAAAAACCGAAATCTCATCTCTTTCTACCTCCTTTTTCTTTTCCTTTTCCTCCTCTTCCTCTTTCCTGTCTTCCTCTTACCAGTTTTCCTTCTTTTCCTCAATCTCCACCTAAAGAGGCTCTTCTTCCTTCTACTCCTCCAACTCCTTGCCCTCCTCCTCCTCCTCTTCATCTCTTTCTTTTCCATTTCCTCTTCCTCCTTCTCCATTTTTTCTCCTCGTCTCCTCCCTTTTCCTCTTCCTTTTCCATTCCTTTTTCATTCTCGTCCTCCACTTTCTCTCTCCATCCTCTTCCTTTTTTACTTCCTCATCCTTCAGCTCCTCCTCCACTTTTTATCCTCGTCCTCTACCTCTTCCTTTTTCACTCCCTCTTCCTAATTTCTTTCTTCTCCTCTTCCTCTTTCTTTTCTTATTCCCCACCTCTTGCTTTTCCTCTACCCCTCTTTTTCTTCCTCCTGCTCCTCCTCCTTTCCCCTCTCCCTCTTCCTCCTCCTCCTTTCCCTCTCCCTCTTCCTCCTCCTTCTTTCCCCTCTCCCTCTTCCTTTTTCTTTTCCCTCCCTCTTTATCCCTCCTCCTCCTTTTCATCCCCACTCTTTTTCTTCCTCCTGCTCCTGCTTCTTTCCCCTCTCCCTCTTCCTCCTCTTCCTTTCCTTCTCCCTCTTCCTCCTCCTCCTTTCCCCTTTTCCTCTTCCTCCTCCTCCTTTCCACTTTCTCCCTTCCCCCTCCTCCTTTCCCCTCTCCCTCTTCCTTTTTCTTTTCTTATCCCTCCTCTTCCTTTTCATCCCCCCTCTTTTTCTTCCTTCTGCTCCTCCTCCTTTTCCTTCTCCCCCTCTTCCTCCTCCTGCTTTCCTCTGTCCCTCTTCCTCCTTCTCCTTTCCCCTCTCCCTCTTCCTCCTCCTCCTTTCCCCTCTCCCTCTTCCTCCTCTTCCTTTCCCCTCTCCCTCTTCCTCCTCCTCCTTTCCCCTCTCCCTCTTCCTCCTCCTTCTTTCTCCCTCTCCTTCTCTTCCTCATCCTTTTCCTTCTCCCTCTTCCTCCTCCTCCTTTCCCCTCTCCCTCTTCCTCCTCTTCCTTTCCCCTCTCCCTCTTCATCCCCCTCCTTTCCCCTCTCCTTCTTCCTCCTCCTCCTTTACCCTCTTCCTCTTCCTCCTCCTCCTTTCCTCTCTCCCTCTTCCTCCTCCTCTTCCTTCCTCCCTCCACCTGACAAGGACGCCCCGTCCCGTCCCACCCCCCTCCCGCCCCCCCGCGACGTATCTGATTTAGTGTGTGACATTTTTTCCGCGACGTTTCCTCCCCGCCGGGCTCCTTTTGTGTTTTTCCTCGCCTCATGTTTACGTTTCCTTCTGCCGCGAACTGCGCGATGGTATCGCCCAATGATAAATCCCGCGGAACCGCTTATTTGGACCAAAATGGAACTCCGGGGAAGCGGGGGACTTAAGATGCAAGTACAAGTACGATCCAAGTAGTCCGTCGAAGAAGAAGAAGAAAAAAAAAATAATAAAAAAAAATAAAATAAAAAATAAGATAAATGAATAAATAAATAAAATGAGAATATAAATTGATAAATAGATCAATAAATTTAGTAAATATTAGGTGAATAGGTAAATATGTAAATATATATACAAATAAACGAATAAATAAATTCTTATATATATGAGTATATATCCAAATAAATAAATAGAATAAAAATATATTGATAAATAGATCAATAAATTTTTAAGTAAATAATAGTTGAAAAAATAAATGTAAATAAATATACAAAAAATAAACGAATAAAAATACCTATATAGATAAGTATATATTCAAACGCATAAACAAATAAATAAGAAAACAAGTAAAAGAACATAAACAGATCAATTAATAAACTTGTAAATAGGTGAATCAGTGAAATACTACTAACAGGCAATCGTATTCATCTCAGATCAAGACTTCATCCTGAAAGGGTTA
>NC_134801.1:46757663-46765163 GCF_046742065.1 Oratosquilla oratoria
GTCATGGTTGTAGCATAATTTTTTGACAAACATACACATACCTTTTCACTACTTGGGCAAGAGATCATGAAAAAAGTGATATGTATAATCCTGATACGATCCAAGATCGATTAAATCAAAAGAGCAGCAACGAAATGTTTTCCTTGGCTTGTAGATAAAATTTACGAAAAAAAAAGAACTTTAAACCTACCATCATTCAAAGAAAGAATAAAATGAGGCGGTTTGTTCATAGTATTCAGATCATTGAATGGAAGAAATAGAACTATCAAATATTCTGGGAAAGGGAAATTAAAACTGAGTATGTTAGTCAGAAAAAAAAAGACAACTGAATCGGTTTAGTTTCTTTCCTGTATATTGGAATTAGGTAAAATACAAAAAGGTAGATAAACACATAAACACACACACACACACACACACACACACACACACACACACACACACACACACAAACACACACACACACACACACACACACACACACACACACACACACACACACACACACACACACACACACACACACACAGAGACACAAACACAAACACACACACACACACACACACACACACACACACACACACACACACACACACACACACACACACACACACACACACACATACACACCTCTCATGGCGCTGTGGTTAGAGCTCTGGCCTGCCACTACGGAGGTCCGGGTTCGACTCTCGCCCGGGGCTGAAATAATATCAGTATCGCAGCGCTGAGGGGTGTTACTCCAACTCTCGTGGGCGGGGAGTTGGGGGTGTGTGTGTGTGCAAGGTCATAGCATTACCCATTGATCGGACCTACGAGCTCTGAGCTCTCTTCCAGGAGGGAAATAGCTGTCGATCACGAGTCCAACACGTGATCCAAAGACCAAGTGAATACACACACACACACACACACACACACACACACACACACACACACACACACACACACACACACACACACACATACATACATACATACGTACATACGTACGTACATACATACATACATACATACATACATACATACATACATACATATTGTACACATACACAAAACATACAAATCAATAGGAAAATTATAACTTTACTGTCTCTAATTATTATACATTTAAATATTCTATATAATATCTGACAACCTACTGCATATAAACTGTTATCTACTGTACGTTTTTGCTGCAAAATCATAGGGAAAACAATACCTTATTGAAAGTCCGGAGTAGGGCTTGGTTTTACCAAAACTTACAATGTCCAGATCGAGGAAAAACGAGGTCACTCACCTATAAGCAAAAATGAAAAGCGTTACAAACTGAATGAACAGAATCACAGTAACATGCGTAAAAAAAATCGAAGTAGTGCTTGATGAATGGATGATAAACTTTAAAACTTCATTAACAAAAGGTAATTGAATAAACGTAAAGGGAATAGCTTAGTGACAGCCAGAATAAAATGACAAGTATTACTTTGTACGGAAGAGGTTAGTTTGTGAGTGAATGATACAATAATATGGAAAACAGATTTAGAAAGGATCTGCGGAAACATTAGGCTAAATATTCACAACAGCCGGCGCTTCATTAATACTAATAGTGACTGTCACGTACCCTAGCTGTCAGCGCATACAAAGATTATGTCTTTGGCCGTACCTGTCTTTTGTCGTATTTTTTTCAATATGGATATATAACTATTCCCAATTATTTTTTATGCTAAAAGTCTCACAGGCATTAATGACCTTATCTTGGTTAACATTAAGGTTAAATTATCTCGATTAATACCCTCAATGAATAACATCTATATATTTTATCCTGGCCGTATATACTTTAGTGAAGTGTGTATGTGTGCATATGTGTGTGTGTGTGTGTGTGTGTGTGTGTGTGTGTGTGTGTGTGTGTGTGTGTGTGTGTGTGTGTGTGTGTGTGTGTGTGTGTGTGTGTGTGTGTGTGTGTGTGTGTGTGTGTGTGTGTGGTGTGTGTGTGTGTGTGTGTGTGTGTTGTGTGTGTGTGTGTCTGTGTGTGTGTATGTGTGTGTGTGTGTGTGTGTGTGTGTGTGTGTGTGTGTGTGTGTGTGTGTGTGTGTGTGTGTGTGTGTGTGTGTGTGTGTGTGTGTGTGTGTGTGTGTGTGTGTGTGTGTGTGTGTGTGTGTGTGTGTGTGTGTGTGATTCACCATGGTCTTGGATCACGTGTTGAACTCGTAATCGACCGCTTTTTCCTTCCCTGAAGAGAGCGCAGAGTTCGTATATGACCGATCTATGGGTAATGCGGTGACCTTACACGCACACATACACCCAACACCCCGCCCACGAGAGTTGGAGTAACAACCCGCAGCGCAGCGATACTAAAGTTATTTCAGCTCTGGGTGGGATTCGATCCCGGACCGCCGTAGTGGCGGCCGAGAACGCTACCACTACGGCATTGTGTGTGTATTCACCTTAGTGTTTGGCTCACGTGCTGGACCCGTGAACGACAGCTATTTCCCTCCCGGAAAAGATCTTAGAGCTCGTATGACCAATCTATGGGTAATGCTGTGACTTTACACACACACACACAACTCCCCGCCCACGAGAGTTGGAGTAACGACTCGAAACGCAGTGATACTGAAATTATTTCAGCCCTTGGCAGAATTCGAACCCGGACCACCGTAGTGACAGTCGGGGACTCTACCAACCGCGCCACTGATTCGAGTATGTGTGTGTGTGTGTGTGTGTGTGTGTGTGTGTGTGTGTGTGTGTGTGTGTGTGTGTGTGTGTGTGTGTGTGTGTGTGTGTGTGTGTGTGCATGTGTGTGGATGTACGCACGTGTGTGTGTGTAAGTGCACGCGACTATGTGCGTACCTCTCTTTGCGTACACAGAGAAACTTATCAAAACACGTGAATTCGTCGGTGCGTTCCGCCGTGGCGCTCCATGCGGTGCAGTTGAGGCAAAGTGGAAAGTTTTCGGAGCAAAGTTTCAATGAAGGTGAATAATACACGGATGACGTACCAAGTGATACAAAAGTTAAATGGAAGAGTGCAAAGGACGGCAAAGAGAGCGTGAGAGGAAGTCCCGCTGGACAGAGATGGAATGTGTGGAAGGTAGTGGAGGAATTCTTCCCAAAATATAAACGAAAAAATAGGTTCGATGAAAAGTAGTGTGAGTAGACGTCCTAAGGAAAGATACAGGATAATCACTCTTAATTAGAATTTTCTAGAATGAAATTAATTACAAGGAAAAAATAGGAAATAAACAAACATTAAAAAACAAATAAACAAATAGATACATGGGTCAATAAACAAATGAATAAATAGATAGATAAATAAGTAAATAAACAGATAGGTAAATGAATAAATGAATAAATATATAGATAAATGAATATATATATATATATATATATATATATATATATATATATATATATATATATTATATATATATATATGTACATATATATGTATATATATATGTATAACTATATATATATATATATATATGTGTGTGTGTGTGTGTATACATATGTATACATATATATATATATATATATGTATATGCATACATATATATATATATATATATATGTATACATATCTATATATATATATATATTTATAAACACATATAAAATTATATATATATACATATATATATATATATATGTATACACACATATATATATATATATATATATATATATATGTATGTATGTATGCATTATATATACATATATACACATATCGATGTGCGAGGCCAATGTATATCTTTAAGAACTGTGTATACTCCTGATCAAGTTCAACAATGGATGAAGGGGAGACTAGCGGTTGCTGAGGAGAGGGAAAGAGAGTAAGTGAAAGGGAGAGAGAGTAAGTGAAAGGGAGAGAGAGAGAGAGAGAGAGAGAGAGAGAGAGAGAGAGAGAGAGAGAGAGAGAGAGAGAGAGAGAGAGAGAGAGAGAGAGAGAGAGAGAGAGAGAGAGAGAGAGAGAGAGAGAGAGAGAGAGAGAGAGAGAGAGAGAGAGAGAGAGAGAGAGAGAGAGAGAGAGAGAGAGAGAGAGAAATGTAGAGAGACGGATTTGAAATAAAAACAAATAGAGAAAATAAAAAAGTCAGAGAATTAAGAGCTATTTAGCTAATAAAAAATTCTTCCAGCTAGATTGATTGTAGATTTGCAGGTACATAAAAAATCATTAAAACGATGTGAGAAAGTTAATAGACAGAGAGACAGAAAGACAAACAGGAAGACAGACAGAGAGAAATGCAATTAGCTTAGCAGACAACTAGCCATTCTGACGGCTAGCTAGACAGAGAACTAACGAACCATCCATCCCTCCAGACCATCAGCTAACCAACGTATCAACCAGCCAAGCACACAGACAGACAGACAGACAGACAGACAGACAGACAGACAGACAGAGAGACAGACAGAGCCAGTCAGACAGAAAGACAGAAAGACAAAGACAGACAGACAGTAAACAGTCAGACCGACAGACAGACAGACAGACAGACAGTCATACACGCGCACACACACACACACACACACACACACACACACACACACACACACACACACACACACACACACACACACACACACACACACACACACACACACACACACACACACACACACAGATAGACAGACAGACAGATATACGGACAGACAAACGTACAGACAGACAGGCAAACAGACAGTCAGACAGAAAGACAGACAAGCCATTACTCCTTATATGCAGCAGGCTAGACACCGAACCACCACAACTCTACGCTTCCCCCTCCATTTCCCCTTCCTTCCCCCTTCTCTCCCCCACCTCCTCTCTCCTTCTCCCTTCCGTCCATCTATTGCTTTACACCCTCCCCTTTGTTGATCGTTGCTTTCCCACTCCCCTGTATCCTCACGACCTTTTCTCGCTATCGCCCTCTCTTCTCACCGCTGAGCCCTTCTCCGACTCTCCTGTGGGACTCCCACACTGTACACATTCCAACCCACAGCTGTGCACACCCCCGTGCCATTGCTAACCTAAACTTGTTCAACATGGATACCTTTTGTAAGAGTTCTTGTTTTCTCTCCCATTGGAAAGGTTCTCGCTTCTCCTGTGCCTCCTATAGAGCAATGTCATTTTTGTACATCTGGAGAAGGACGCTTGGGGTCACTGGTTCAGTAGAAACGTGAGAAACTCTTACACAGTTTAAGGCACAGTAGGAGCTTTTGTCATGAATTGAAGGATCGTTCCTAAGCAATCTCTAAACTATTTACATTATGTTCACTGCCAGTGTGATCAAGAAATTAATTTCGGCTTCCTAGGATACAGTAATGGTATCTCCCGGAAGTGAAGGAAGGTGGTAGATGAATATATGTATCATATAGAGACGGGGAACGTGGCTAAGTCCGTTCGTGACAGCTGGTTTTGATCAAACGTAAATCGAGTCCTCCCCGTTGCGGCAGGTTCCGTCACTAGCTGAGAAATGACGAGGTTGATAAATAGTCCTCACACCTAATTAAAAAAAATATGGTCGCTAGCACTTATATGTATTTATTCAGGCTGCCGCCAGATGATTTTATTCTGACAAGAGGAAACCCCCCCCCCTTGATTTGCGAAAGGGTCAAGCTGCGTTGTTCTCCAACTCAATTCAGATTCGAAACCCTTTTGTTGCACAGAATCCTGAAGTCTCTGGCACGAGGTGACTGAAAGAGGGAGCCAACTTCTTGCCCCCTCTCTTGCCCCCCTCTCTGCCCTCGGGGGGCGGAGACCCCTGAAACAAATATAACTTTTGCCCTAATGGAAGTGTTGTGTTTGTTTGGGGGCAGGGGGCTGTTGTGGCCGGCTGGCTCTCGTGGCGCTTCAGTGCTTTAAGGCAAATCTTCGTATTAAAGTCTATCACTATCAATAGATTTTAGTTGATATCACCTAGGCATATTCCAGTGTGTTCTCTTTATTATCTAAATTACCGGAAATATGCGATTCTAAAGCTGGTGTCGATTTTTTTCTGTTGAATTTTTCCTCTTATCATAATACTTGAATTCCTTCAAGAAAGTTAATCCTTGCTCAAAGATTTTTTTTTATCAAAACTGTTAGAAAGTGCTTATAATCTTTTTTATTATATATTTTTTTAAACATGGAAATCTTTAATATGTATTTCAACGTTTAAATCAACAAAATATTTCCATATCTGCTTGAAAATGTCCTCAGAATCGAGATCACGTGACTCTGAACCCGGACAGGACGTTATGACGTCACTCCTAAGCCTCCTCCCTCCTCCCCCAGTATATCAACAAAATAAACATACTGCCGTAAACGAACCCAAAACCACACACTATCATAAATATCGACCCTATTTCACCTGAGCATAAGGTTCATTACTATCACTGTGTGTGGTCTTCTGGGCTTCCCTGCATTTTCGTTTAAGCATAGAGCCATGAGATCGAGGCACTTTAATCACGTTTAGCGAGTGTACTGTCCATATAAAACACAACCCACTTTCTTCATACAGCCGGGTGAGCCACTGTGGGTGATACCTTTTCTACACAAAACTCGCTTCCTGATGCAAATCACGTTTCATATCGCAAATAAACAAAAGAAGGGTCATCATTAACGCGCTATAAACACGGATGTACACAAGGCATAATAAGGCTGGGGTCAAATGCATGAGCAAGCTATGCATCTGCATGGCGAGTTGTAATATGCAACCGACATGCATTTCCTGACGCTCTTTACGCTCTAGTGATGGTACAACGAGTAGGTTGTTAGTTACGCCCTCCTTAGAGGTGTTGTAGTACTTACAACCGGGATATGGATAAAGTCCGCTCGATTAGTGCCTCATGACTTGTGATTTGTAACTTGCGACTTGTGATTTGTGACTCAGTTGTGACAGATCTTACGATGCAAGTTACGACATGGTCTCTGCATTCGGTTCACGTTGCAAGTTACAACTACGTTCCTGGATCCAGCACCTCTCAGTTGAGTGTAAAATATCCAAGTTCCAGTGATGTCAAAGATGAGATGGAATAGATGACATCAGGTCAACATTTAGTGGGTCCTCCCTCACATACAATAGCGTTCTGGTATAAATCTTAACGACATTGTAAGGGAGTTGGAATCTACCCGCATAACACTTGAGGTTATAATGTCTTAAGCTACGACGTAGTTAGTTCCAATGTCGTAAGCTACGCTACGTCATAAACTACAATGTTGCAAATTACAACGTTGCATATCGCAACGGTACGCGTTTTGGCATTGCATGTTACAACATTGTAAGTTATAGTGTTGTAAGTTAAAACATTGTAAGTTATAACGTTGTAAGTTAAACTATTGTAAGTTACAACAAGGTTATAAGTTACGAGATTGTAAGTTCCAGCGTACTTCCTTGATCCGGCCCAAGAACGACTATTACGAGGACGTAACTATCTTGATGTCCAGACGGCGCTATCCTTTTACAAGGTCATAAAAACTCATCACGACACTCGTTGGCTCCATCAACAGGGTAACACGATTTGTGGATTTTATTTTCGCTAAATACAAATTGTTTCGTGTAGCTGAGGGCTCGGACCA
>NC_134801.1:46770163-46775163 GCF_046742065.1 Oratosquilla oratoria
TGTGTGTGTGTGTGTGTGTGTGTGTGTGTGTGTGTGTGTGTGTGTGTGTGTGTGTGTGTGTGTGTGTGTGTGTGTGTGTATGTGTGTGTCTACTTAACTATATTGAATTCCCAACCAATTAAGCCCCATAGAGATGAAAAGAACATCTCGCCGACAGCCAGAATTAAAACAACAATGTCCCTTGTTACAGACGGGGATACTAATCGAGATGAGGTGTATCCTCTTCGTTGCAAACGAAGTACCACGGAATTGAATTCATTCATTCATATTTCATCGCACCAATGACTCTCACTGTATGATGGCAGCGAGAAAACAAAGATGAACCGGCACCACGTTACTGAAGGGGTGAATTAGTGTGTGTGTGTGTGTGTGTGTGTGTGTGTGTGTGTGTGTGTGTGTGTGTGTGTGTGTGTGTGTGTGTGTGTGTGTGTGTGTGTGTGTGTGTGTGTGTGTGTGTGTGTGTGTGTGTGTGTGTGTGTGTGTGTGTGTGTGTGTGTGTGTGTGTGTGTGTGTGTGTGTGTGTGTGTGTGTGTGTCACAGCTCTAACATGTGCTGTCCTTAATGCATTTGTGTACCAACAATTGACTGTATCAAACTATGAAAATATACATCACTGAATAGGTCTCATTGGCTAAATGCGTGTTCATATAATAGAATGTTTATGTGCATCCTATTCGTGTATTGATCCCATAATTCCCGTGGATGTAACACAGAAATCAATTATATAACTTCGAGACAACTAGACCAAAGGTAAAATTGACACCCGGTACAGAGGGGATGTACTGTATGCACGCGCTTTAGTGTGTGTGTGTGTGTGTGTGTGTGTGTGTGTGTGTGTGTGTGTGTGTGTGTGTGTGTGTGTGTGTGTGTGTGTGTGTGTGTGTGTGTGTGTGTGTGCGCTTGTGTGATTCACCATGGTCTTGGATCACGTGTTGGACTCATGATCGACAGTTATTTCCTTCCCGGAAGAGAGCTCAGAGCTCATATGAGTTCATATATGTGTGTGTGTGCGTGCGTGTGTGTGTGTGTGTGTGTTTTTGCAGGCACGTGTAGATATGCTCATGTGAGTACATTTGCGTGGGCATGAGCGTGAACGTACACGAGTGTGCCTATGTATATGCACATGTACATACCTAAGCAAACTAATGTCTTTACTGAGGAGGTGGCTCAGAGACAGACCAAAAATTTACCCTTGAAATGAGTCACCAAAGGAATGAATGAAATAGCTTATGGCAGCCAGAATGAAAGGAAAAGTATTTCACAGTACGGAAGTGAAAAATATAACATATTCTTATATTTATCATCGTACATTACCTTATCGTGACAGGTCGTTGCAACTTTATTTACTTCTCTTGTAAATGGATTGTGTTATCAGATAACGAGGCAATATCACGCCCTGAGACAAAAAGATCCAGGGAAACAAGACATATGGCTGTGGGACACTGTTCGTCTGTCTCTTCCTCTGCCACCCTACTCCCTCACTCCCTGATCCCTTCTCCTCTACTCCCTGCTCCCACCCCTACTCCCATTCTCCCTGTCCTCCTAGTCTCCGACTACTTTCCTCCCTACCAACTGCTCCCTCTCTACTTGGCCCCTTGCTTCCTTCCTCCCTGAATCTTGCTCTTTCTCCTTATCTCCCTGTTCCCTCCTTTATTGCCACCTCCTACTTTCTCCTTCCTTGCATTCCAGCTCCTTTCATCTTCATTCGTGTGTTCCATCCAAGATCCCCTACTCCTACCTTTTTTCCCCGCCCCCCCTGTTCTCTCACTTCCTCCCTCCCTGTCAACCCTGACTCTACTTCCCTCTCTGCTCCTTTGCTCCCGATCTTCTTGCTCCCTTCGCACCTTCTCTCTCTCTCTTTTTTTTTTTGTCACTTCCTGCCCTGCTGCTCCTTCATTCCTTTCCTCCTGCCTCTTTGCTCCCTCCATCCCTGCCTCTCTACTCCTTCCTTCCCTGCCACCACCAACTCCTTCCCTCCTTGTCCCACTGCTCCCTTCTTCTCTTCCCCCTACCACCTCATTCTCTCCCTGCCCAAAACTATTTCCTCCCCTGCCCCCTTGCTCCCTCCCTCCCTCCCTCCCTACCTTTTCCCTTCCTCTGTTACCCTGCTCACTCATTCTTCATTTCCTCTTCCCTCCCTCACTTTCCACCTGCTCCTTTCGCCTCCTGCCCCTACCACCCTCCTTCTATGCCCGCCGCGACTTCCCTTCCTGCCTCATTGATCCCTCCCTTCCCTCTGCTCTCTCATTCCCTTCTCCTTTCTCTCCCACCCACTCCCCCCCTACCCCAGCTCCTTCCATCTTTGTCCTCTTGGTTCTTCCGTCTCTCTTTACCCCCTTACTTCCTCTCTTTATCACTGCCTACCTGCTCCCTCTCTCTCTCTCTCTCTCTGCCCCTCGCCGCGTCTACCCTTCTTGTCTCACTACTCCCTCTCTGCCCCATCCTCCCTCCTTCCTTTCCACCCTGTTCTGTTACTCCTTCTCTCCTTGTCCTCCGACTTCCTCTTTCCATTTCCCTCTTGCTTACTCTCTCCCTGCTCTTTCCTCCGTCACTTCCTTCCCTCCTGTTCTTTCAATCACTCCCCCGCTCTTTTCCTCTCTGACCCCTTGCTCCCTCTCTCCCTCTCCCCCTTCCTCCCTCCTCTCTGTTCCCTTCCTCCCTACCCCCCCCTGGCTCCTTCCCATCTTGCTCCGCTGTTCCTTTCCTATCCCCTCTCCTTTCTCCTTCCTCCATCCAACTCTTTCACTCCCTCTTTCCCTGCCCTCCACTCCCTCCCTCCCTTCCCCCCATTGCTCCCTCCCTCTCTGCTCCCCCACTCTCTTCTTGGGTTCATTCATCCCTGCACTCCCTGCTACTTCCCTTCCCGTCCCATTACTCCCTCCCTATTTCCCTGCTACCTCCCTCCCTTCTCCCTCTTCTCTCACTCCCTCCCTCCCACCCTGCTCCCACCACAGATCCTTCCTCTCTAATCCCTCGTTCCCTCTCTGCTTCTTTACTCCCTCCCTCTCTGCTCTTCACGCTCTTTCTCTTCCTGTCCCACTGCTCTCTCCATAACCCCCTACACCCTCGTTCTCTTTTCTCTCCTTTCTCGTTCAATTCCATCCCTGCATCCCTGCTCATTCCCTCCCTACCCGTTGTTCCCTTGCTCCCTATTCCACTGCTCCTTCCTCCCTTTCCTCCCACCCTGCGCTCCTTCCCTCCCTGCCTCCCCTAATTCCTCCCTGCTCAATTGTTTCCTCTCTGCCTGTCCACGTACTCCCTTTCCCGTTGCCTTCCCCCTCCCTGCCACCTTAGTTCCTCCCTTCCTGCCTCATTACTCTCTCCCTACCTACCTTCCTGTCCCCTCCCTCTCTGCTCCCCTCCCAGCTTTCTCCCTGCCTGCCACCATGCTCCCTTGCTCCCTGTCTTCCTACCTCCCTGCATACTAGTCTCTCTCTCCCTGCTCCTCTGTTCCCTTTCTCCCTGATTCTTTGCCCCCTGCCTCCTCTTTACCTACTACCCTACTCCTTCCTTCCATGCCACCCTTCCCCTCCCACCCTGTACTTGTGCTCCATGCTACACTGCTACATCTTTTCCTGTCACCTGCGGCCCTGCTCCCTATATCTCTGCTCCCCTACTCACTCCCTTTCCCCTTCCCTGCATCCCTGCTTCCTACCCCCTCCTTCCTATTTTTCACCCCCTGCTCCCCTCCTTACCCTCTCCCTGTTCAATCCTCCTCCCTTTCCTCTTCCCCTGTTCCCCCTACCCATCAACCTTGTTCCTTCCTTACCGATCCAACCAATTCCCCTTCTACCTCTCTCTCTGCTCATTTACTTCTCTTCCTGTCCACTTGCCGCCCCCTGCTCCACCTGCTCTCTCTACTCCCTTTTTCTCTGCTCTTTCCCTCTCTGACACCCTGGTTCCTGTCTCCCTCTTTGTCCCTCAGCTCCCTCTCTCATTGGCCCACTCCCCGCTACCCTGCTTCCTTCCAAATTTTCCCTCCTACTCCCTCCCTACCTCCCTCACTGATCCCCTGTTTCTTCTCTCCTTATCCCCCCGCTACTCTACTTCCTCCCCCTTGCCCCCTTGCTCTTTCTCATGCTCTTTCCTCTCCCATTTCTCTCTCTCTTTCTCTCTCTCTCTCTCTCTTTCTCTCTTTCTCTCTCTCTCTCTCTGTTTCTCTCCCTCTCATATACACATATGCACACACTCTCCTTTCATTCCTTTCTCTTTCTTTCTTTTTATCTCTTAAGCTTCAAAGATTAGTCAAAGGAGACGAAATACTAAAAAAGTTATTCGAATATACAACGTATAATAATGCCTTATCAGTGGTGGACACCCTGTTTAAGACGAAAACCTTGCCTGACCCAGCGAAAACAAACACGAACACAAGTTTGTTGTTTAATGTTTAGGGAAATTTAGGCTCTACAGTTCAAGGAAATACTGCTGTCAAGAGAACTATAGACTCGGCATCGTCTAAGAAGAAGGGACCATGAAGCTGTCCCAAGAAATACTTAGGCTCTGAACACGTGCATGCATATGAGGGCAATTTTCCGTGAACATAAATAGTGTGTAAGTGTAAATACGTAGCCGTTCGTCTGTGTATGTGTATGTGTGTGTGTGTGTGTGTGTGTGTGTGTGTGTGTGTGTGTGTGTGTGTGTGTGTGTGTGTGTGTGTGTGTGTGTGTGTGTGTGTGTGTGTGTGTGTGTGTGTGTGTGTGTGTGTGTGTGTGTGTGTGTGTGTGTGTGTGTGTGTGTGTGTGTGTGTGTGTGTGTGTGTGTGTGTGTGTGTGTGTGTGTGTGTCTGCTTAACTATATTGAATTCCCTACCAATTAAGTCCCATAGAGATGAAAAGAAGAGCTCGCCGACAGCCAAAATTAAAAGAATGTCCCTAGTTACAGACGGGGATAATTATCGAGATAAGGTGTAGCCTCTTCACTGTAAACAAAATACCACGGAATTGAATTCATTCATTCATATTTCATCGCACGTCCTTAGCGTGAATAGAATCCTGCGGTTG
>NC_134801.1:46790163-46797663 GCF_046742065.1 Oratosquilla oratoria
CAACATCCCCACGCAAGATGGTCACACTATCATGTGTATATGCCACGGGAAAGAATTCTGTCACGTGGAACTCTGATGATAGTAAGACGATCAGGGTAGATGCCCCATTTCGCCAGTTATAAAACAACCCAATATATTCCAGTGACTACCCAACACAACCACACACATATACTAATATTATATAAACCTTCATTCAACAATATAGATAAACCATAATGTTGTATGATTAAGATTAAACCAAACTACTGGCACCTAAGTAGATATGAATGCCAGGTCAACAGCTTGACCTGGGACGCCCGAGGCGGTCAAGCCCAGAGTCACTATGTAGTCTGGGATTACCCTAATTTGGAGGTCCCAATGCCATTGTGGTGGTTTACAATATACGTATATTTAATATTTAAGGGTTTCGCTACCCCGGACATCACCAGCAAGACCTACGGATTCAGGAGCGAGTTGTGAGGAAGAATGAAGAAGGATTGGAAGAGTATGATGGGAGGATCAGCTGGAGTAAGTGATAGCTGAACATTAATCATTTTCAATAAGAAAAGCTAGACTCGTTTTGTGGCAACAACACCAGCCAATCAAAAAAGAGACATTGCCATATTGTGAGTCTAACTTTTTTCATATACGTTTAAACAATATAGTGAGCGAGTGTCACATAATTACCGTAAGCAGTGATGCTATTCAGCGAGAAGGCTACAATGGTCATTTGCAGGAGGAATGGAAACCAAATAGATTGATATACTCGAGAGTGATTTCATCATATGTACCGATTTCGGATACTGTTAGACAATTATTTTTCAGAGAACCACCTAATTCTTTTCATTCAAAGCAGATGGAATGGAAATTAATAAAATGACATCCCAGTGGTTAGATTGCATAAGTATATAAACCATCTGGGACGAAAGGAGTAAATCAAGAGCATTTAGTACTTCGTCTCAGCTGATCATCTTTAATCTGTATTCTTCCTTTTCCCTGCTACCCTCCTTAAATCTCTTCTTTACTATCATTAAGACTACAGTCTTCGACGCTATATTGTTCCCAAGAATAAAAAGGTTGGTTATTACAGACAAAATACAGATGCCCTTCCGTACGGAGATGAAGATAACTTGATGAAAAATAGATTAAAAAGATGATTATCGCCGTTAGGGAAATGTTTCACCTGAGAATGTTAACTCTCTTCTCGTACCGTTCCCCTTTTTTCTATTCCTGTTTTTGTTTTGGTTTTGTTTTTGTGTTTATTAATCAGTCTATACTGTTATTTTGTTGCGCTGTAGGCAGACGCATTAGTTTAATGTATTCAAATCGCCCTTAGATATTCCCATTCTTTGCCCCTTCTCTGCCGAGGGGATAAAAAAAAAAAAAAAAAAAAAAAAAAATCCTGCCAGACGGAGTATGATGAAAACCTCCACACAATACGGAAGTGGTTGCGTATTGGACTCATGGATCATATCTAGTCATTTTACCCTTTTTACAAATTTTCATCACATTCTTTCACAATTAATCCGATCCATACCTGAGGGAGAGATACGAGGTTATTTCTTGCTTTAACCAAACAATTCAATTGATCTAAATAGTACATCTTCTTTAGAAATGAGGATAATTCCATTTCGATGATTACCCGACAATTTTATCCACTTACCATACGACAATCCTGGATTCGTTGCAATAAAGAACGCATATGCTTGACGGCCACGAATTGACCTTGGAGAAGGACTGGCTCCTCTATTATAAGATCCGCCGACGGACGCCAACGTTTTCTGTGGACTCGTGAACACAAAGTATGATTCACTTTCCTTCAGGAATAGTAAACAGTTTCATACATACACACACATGCACACACACACAAACATACACATACACGCGCGCGCACGCACACACACACACACACACACACACACACACACACACACACACACACACACACACACACACACACACACACACACACACACACACACACACACACACACACACACACACACACACACACACACACACACACACACACACACACACACACACACACACACACACACACACACACACACACATATATATATATATATATATATATATATATATATATTTTTATATATATATGCACATATATATATATATATATACATATGTATATATATATATATATGTATGACGTAAGTGGGAGTAGAAAACACAGGACTCTTAATGTGGGTTTATTCCCAACCATTTTCGCAGATGTGCTTTTTCAAAGGAATAGTAAACATTATGAGCTGTGGGCATTTATGAAGGGAGACCTCACTACCTTCTTGGGTTGCCATTGTTGGTGACATACGCGGATACCATTAAGAAATGTTAGAGAATTGATTTATTGCATAAGAATATTTAGAATGAATCTATAAATAATATAATATGAAGAGAATAAAGCATGGAGAAGGTAATGATAAAGAGAGAATATGATTAGAGGATGCGTGAAGTGGCTTGATGACAGTAAGAGATTGATAAATATACATAAAGTATAGCACATATGTTTAAATGTATAATGCTTTTACCTAGGAAACTTTTGTCAGGAGATTAAGGATTGTATAAGAATCTATGATGAAACATATACGAGTTTAACCACGAATGAATAAGTGTATCACCATTTCGTCCTTTTTATTATCATTATATATATTTTTTCAGGTGGGAGGGAAGAAAAAAAGAAGATACATGGGTCCCAGACAATTTCAATTTTCCTTGGTATCATCTCTAACACATTAGGAGACAGTATTATATGGATAGATAAGGAAGGCATAATCTTATAGGTCAGTCACTTATCTAGAGATTACTAATCAAACGGCACACTAAGTTATCCACCTTTTTCCGCTGGATTTTTTTTTTTTTTTTTTTTTTTTTTTTTTTGTATCCTCACTAGATCTATTCCCGATAACTCCCGAAAAAATATTAGGTAAAAGATTAGCTAGACAATAGGACTAAGTCAACTGTTTAAAGAAAGAGCAGTTGCCAATAAAGACACCTGTAGCAGGTGCCCCCTTCACAGGAGTGACTGCTACACCGTAGTCGCATAAAGTAAGAGAAAAAAAAAAAAAAAAGGAGGAAGAGAGAGAAAGAGAGAGAAAAAAGAAAAACGGATTTCTGTTCAATGTGTGACCCAGGGCCTGATATTCGAGGGCATTAAGAAGAGCAGAAAAATGCTTCAGCAAGGCACGAGTGTTTTTGATCATCGTCAGGCCATAATTGATTGCTATATTTTTCTGCAAACATGCCTCATATAGTCTCCAAAAATTCGGAACTCTTTCATTTTCTAGAATAGGCAAGCATACGAGAGCACACCACGGGTATTTGCATAGACAGCCTCGGCCGGGGGAAAGTAATTTTTACACCCAGACCGGAATTTTCCTCACATATATATCAACTCCGGACATACCATGACGATAGAAAACAGAGTGAAGTTTGTGTTAAAGGTGTCGTTCCAGAATCTGATCGTACGGCACAAAAAAAAAAAAAGTAATAATAAGTTGATGTCAACTTAACTCTCATGATGTTTTACTAGTCAGAGTATAATGCAAATTGCAAAATGCAGAGTACAAAGGTAATGTACGCTTTCACGCGTTTTTAATCATGTCTGCTATATCAACACCACGCCTAACCTATACAGCAAATTAACGTTTGCGTACACGCGCGTACGTGCGTGCAAGTTTGTGTATTTGTGTAAGTGTTTGTGTTTGTACGTGTTTTTGTTTCTTTGGGTGCATGTTGGCTCATTTGTGTGCGTTTGTGCATGTATGTGTGTGTGTGTGTGTGTGTGTGTGTGTGTGTGTGTGTGTGTGTGTGTGTGTGTGTGTGTGTGTGTGTGTGTGTGTGTGTGTGTGTGTGTGTGTGTGTGTGTGTGTGTGTGTGTGTGTGTGTGTGTGTGTGTGTGTGTGTGTGTGTGTGTGTGTGTGTGTGTGTGTGTGTGTGTGTGTGTGTGTGTGTGCGTGCGTGTGCGTGTGTGCGCGCGCACTTGTGTGCGTTTTAGTATGTGTAAAACAATACACATGTTTACATTCATATAACCTTAATTTGCATCCATTCACTTATATATGTATATATGCATGTATGTACATATTAAGTGTTTATGTATTGGAAACCTTTGACCCTTTATGAAGGAGAGTACCAAAATACAATTAAATATTTAAACATAAACGATGTTTAAATATAACCGATGTTGTCTTGGACCGTGCTAACATTTTCGCTCACTGCTCAGATCGAGATATCTAGACTTCAGACTGCCACCGCCCACCTAACCTGTGATTTTACTTTTTTTTTTTTAATTACAATATTTTGTACTAAAGTAATTAATTAGATTAGTTATGAAATAAACGTGTAATTTCCTGCGAACTTGGTCAGTAATAAACTCGGACCACGGTACGTGTCTTCTTCCTTCTTATATAACATGTCATGATATGTCAAAATATAATAGCGTTTGATGTATACTGGCATTATTCTATTCTTTTGGAGAAATAACCAAACCCACGACTAGTACAGTGGTATACTAAAATATACTTGATTTAATGAATTACTATTCATAAGAAACTTTATTTTATCAGTGACAGTTAAAGAAGTCGCTAAAAGTAAGGGTTGATAAGAAAATTGGTCCTCCCTTGACCAAAGGCTAGGTGTAGAAATAACCTATAAAGAATGCATCTGAAGCAAAATTCACTATTGATATATATTTCACTTATTGATTGATTTATTTGCTATTCAACAAACGTGCAATTTAAGCCATACATGCCTGAAGACCCTCTTCACCTGAATGCAATCATCTGGCAGAACATGAACGAATCCTCACAAAGTGAATGGAAATTTCAAGCCTTTGAAAATAGGTTAAAATGTTTTATGTTGTCACGAATTTTACAGATTACGTTGCAACGATCCCCAAGTACTTTTATTCAGCTGAAAGAAAGCCTCCGATCCTAAACGGAGACTCTGTTGATCGAGAGCCGGTTTTCTCTAAGAATCTGTCCCATTGACAAGGCAAAACCACTTAGCGATTGTTTGAACCAAGTATATACAATTTACTGCACCTCCTTGATGAAGTTATTGAACAAATTGGAAATAAAATAGATTCTTAAACCTTATACCAACATCTCTCCACCTGTAATCCAGATCCTCCGGAAACCAAAGAGTTTCCAAAATTATGCCACAAATTAAAAACTTATTATATTTAGTAGATACTTAACGATTCTCTTCAGCATTTACACCACCTCAAGCAAACTAAAGAACAGCACTACATAAATACGATATACATGAGTAAAAAGTTTGACTATCTCTGCCTTGTACGATGCTCGAGTGAACCTCAGCCACGGCTGTATAGTCTTACAAATTGCCCTGCTCAATACAAACATCATCCGAGACAAGAACTACACGAAAAAGCATGCAAATGAAGCATCATGAAAAAAAAAACAAGCAACAAGACTTAACAACGATAACATAACGTTGCAACATAAGAACAACACGATTGTATGTTCTTGCAAAGGGAGCATAACACACATGATCAATGCTCTCAGCCTCTAATTCTAAAACAGCGTTTCCTTGCCTTTTCCGACCATAGCACCCCCTGTTGTCATGTCTAAGCAGTCCAGCACCCCTATCTTCTTATTAGAAGGATAAAAGAAAGTGAAGTGTACTGCTTAATGATTTATTTTATTGATTCCTTAGAACTGAAACAAATTGACAATATTGTTTGTAGAAGAAATGAGAACACCCTAGAAAAATTAGATAGCATGGAAAAAAGTCAAATGTGCACAAGTAGGCAATCAGTGATACATATATCACTCTGATTTTTGTGTGAATCTCTTCCCAGCACCTCCTATAATATTGATTTCAGCACCCCAGGCTGTGAAACGCTGTCCTAAAGTGACAGTCCATACAGCATATTGTCGGCATTATACTATGTCATATTATGTGGTATTATATCACACTATATTATATCATATATTATGTTATATTACACTATGCTATACTATATCGTATTGTATAATCCCATATCATATCATAGTATGTCATATTGTATTACATTGTATTATAACACATTATTTACATACATACGCACACACACACACACACACACACACACACACACACACACACACACACACACACACACACACACACACACACACACACACACACACACACACACACACACACACACACACACACACACACACACACACACGTATACTCGTGTATATATGTATATATATATATACAGTATATATATACATATATATATATAGAATATATACAAATACATATATATACAAAAATACATACATTCATACATACATTCATGCATACATGCATGCATACACACACATACATACATGCATACTTACATACATACATACCTTACATAGCATATATGCATACATTCAAGCATACATGCTTTCGTGAAACTAAGCACTGATTTCAAGCAGCATAGTTTCAGTACAATGCTATTAGAGCTTATGCTGAGTAATAGGCATTGTACAGCGACTGGCGTATTTACCGTGACGACAGAGAGTGTCTGTCATTGTCATTTCGTCAACACAGCGGAGAGGGCCAGCGCATAAGTATTGCACAGTGCTTGTTTATCGAGTGGGAGGGACTAACTTCAGCTCCGCAAACGTACACAAGCACGCACACAAGTTCCGTCTCCGCGTCCCCTGTACACTCGCCTGCACACACATGGGGCACACGCACACACACTCACGCCATTTACCCCTTCATTACTGTGTACCCCTGCCCCACCCTTATCCCACGAAGGAGTGAAATGGTCTGGGAATGGTCGGTATAGAGTTCGTAAAAGGAGAGACCATAGAGAAAGTGTTTATCGAATAGAAGTACAATGGCGTCCCTTTTGCCGAATAAAACTGAATGATATTCATATAGAATATCGTGGTAGCAAAGCATCAGTATACTGACTAGTTCACCTCTACTGTGGGGATGTACTTTACTGAATAAAACATTTTGGTCGCAGACAGAATTGAATTGTGTAGGACACCACGCAATTCCTGGTAATTCATTCAGTACGGTTTTAATAATTCCCCGTTATCCGTTAATGTAATATTTCTATTTTCATTTCTGGAATGATCAAGATATCGTCCTCTTCCGACTCTGACCCTCAACTGAATAAAACTGGCTGGCGTTACCCATAAAAAACTGTAAGCGTGTGCCAGATGGATTAACACTCGCTGCATACATCAATCATAATATAGTCAGATGATTACGATGGTCATAAAGAAAGTAGGCGACACTATCAGTCCTACCTGATCTTATATCAATGACAATGCTCGAGTCAAAACAATCATCAAAGCGGCATAAATCATTGGAATTAGTGTCATAAAACTGGATAAAGAGATGATGGCGGCCTGGCCTGGAGCCATTGGTGTTATTAACTGTGATAAATGCCGTCTTTACTCAAAGTGCATATCTGTTTGTGGTCAAGGTTGTGGCACGACAAGTTTTCATCTTCAGCACTTGATATCTCTTTGTATC
>NC_134801.1:46807663-46810163 GCF_046742065.1 Oratosquilla oratoria
AGACCACAATCGTTTCTATAAACGAGGTCAATAGATCAGTTATTGCCTTCATGATAGTGAGGTCCCCCCTCGTACCTCATTTAGATAGCTTGACATCAGCTACAGTAGAATGTTAACAAATACGAGTATAACAGCTATGTTGAAGGTCATGCAAAAAGTTGATGAGGCTAATCATTTTTCTAGCGTTAAGCAGAAGAAAGTACTTATGTATGGAGAACACCCTAATTCTATAACAAAGTGTACTTCGACTTTTATTCTATGAAAGTGTACTTAGACTTTTACTCTGGGTGTCAAAGTACACTTAGGCTTTTATTCTGGCTGTTGCCAGACTATTTCCTTCCTTCATCTCCAGTATGAATCTTTGGAAAGGTAGTGGAAGAATCCATTTTGACAGAAACTAGTAAAAATGAGAAACTACACTACGGTACGCAAGGAGTACAACGAAGATGAACAGATCAGCTTCACAATAGCAATAATAAAACAAGCAAATATCACCATATCACCCTCCCCCTAGTGACTACCAATGACGGTCACTTGTCCTGGCTATCCAAGTACACAAGGAAAAGGTGATGATGAAGGTCCCGGCCAAGGCTCCTGGCAGAATAAGCGTCACCTCACCTACACAACGCTGGAGAGTGTAGTCGGTGGGGTTCGAATTGTAGATCGCAGCTGAGACAACTTGGAGCACTGTGGAAGTAATGACTCATGCTTTTGTAAATAAATAGTAAAGGAAGAGGACTGGCTTGAGAATGACACAGACACAAACACACACACACACACACACACACGCACACACACACACACACACACACACACACACACACACACACACACACACACACACACACACACACACACACACACACACACACACACACACACATACTTAGACACATGCATACGCACGCACGCACACGCACACTCGTAGACACACAAACATATTCGCAAACACACGTACGTGCGCATACACACACACACACACACACACACACACACGCACGGACGCACACATCCACGCATGTACGCACACACACGCGCGCGCATACACACACACACACACACACACACACACACACACACACACACACACACACACACACACACACACACACACACACACACACACACACACACACACACACGGACGCACACATCCACGCATGCACGCACACACACGCGCGCGCGCATACACACACACACACACACACACACACACACACACACACACACACACACACACACACACACACACACACACACACACACACACACACACACACACACACACACACACACACAGGGAGAGAGAGAGAGAGAGAGAGAGAGAGAGAGAGAGAGAGAGAGAGAGAGAGAGAGAGAGAGAGAGAGAGAGAGAGAGAGAGAGAGAGAGAGAGAGAGAGAGAGAGAGAGAGAGAGAGAGAGAGAGAGAGAGAGAGAGAGAGATGGATAGAAGGATAGAGGATGAGAGTAGGATTTTTTTCTTGCAAATCCTAAAGTCGGTTTGTGATGAAGAAGAAACAAGTAAAGAGAAGGACCGAACAAACTGTGTTGGGGGGGAGGGGGGTGAATTAAATGAGCGTCTGTGTAAACAGCGGACAGGCACAGCTAAGAGGACAAAAACACTGTACACAAATAGTGGTGACTAAAAAGGAGCTAATGTTTCGCGGCAGCCACATCAGAAAGACATTAACCTGGCCAAAAGCACCACCGAAAGGTTTACGCAACGAACAGGAAAAAACAAACGATTGAAACAACAAACAAGGCAATTAGACTTACGGAGTGGGAACAAACGCGAGCGCGCGCGGATGGCGGGCAATCATCGTTATGCATGACGTCATGGTTGTTTACGGTCTTTATAAAGATTTCGTCCTCCAGAAGTAAAAAAAAAAAAAAAAAAAAAAAAAAAAAAAAAAAAAAAAAAAATTGTGGGAAGCACGAAAGAGAGAGTGGGATTTTTATTAATTTGTTTATTCGTTGTCTCGTTTATTTATTCACTCGCTTGTTTACTAATTTATTTATTTATATATCTTCTTATTTACGTTCTGGGTATTTCCTTAGTTTGTGTACTCAAGCATTGGGTTATCTATGTATATATGTGGGCGTATACATGTTTATTTACATAAATATAAACATGCATTTTATGTTTATCTATTAATGACCATATTCTTTCAAGCACTAGTTCATCGCTTCTAGAACATCTAACCCTTCGCTGTAGCTTCTTAGCTCTAGAAATTCATCCAGCGTTTGACAGAATGAGAGCTATGAAACGAAAGTGGTTAACACTGCCACCTAACTAATTACGTATCAATACCGTTGTTCTGGATGTCACTAGGCTGTGGATGTACAGTACCCAATATCCTATATTATGTTACCTGCAACTCATGTATTGTATGTATGTGTATAAGTGTGTATGTATAAAAGTGTATGTGTACGTGTGTAAGCATGTGTATCCCAGTTGCCTTCCTACGTTCATTATGAAAACCTCCCCCCACTGTATGAC